>NC_054380.1:120920318-121220318 GCF_017654675.1 Xenopus laevis | reverse complement strand
ACAATCGACTGTCCCAGTTGCAGTTACTATGATCAGTCTTAGCAGGAGCCAGTTCACCTGTCTGTGTGTTTTTCTGAGTGTGGTAGGAAAGGGGGGGAATCAAACTACACATCCAACAGCAGCAATAATAATTGTTGCACCACATCAGGGATGGTGGGACTAAAACTCTCTCACTACACCGACTTGATTCAAGGACACAGTCTGGATACGTTACAAGTCTTCACATCCTTTATTTATTCATATATAAAAAGTTGTCAGCATTGGCACAGTGCATTCAACACACCACTGCCGCGTTTCGTGCCCATACTAGCAGGCACTTCAAAGTGCCTGCTAGTAAGGGCACGAAACGCGTCATTCTAACTATGGCTCTGCTCGACTGGTTTTCCCATAATTAAGCTGTGACTGTGTCAGATTTGTTCTATAAAATACACTGCCATCATTATGGTGATCATGAGTTTATGGATCTTCTAAATCTTTTCGATTGTGAGCTCTGTTGAACAGGACCCTCCCTATCACCTTTATCAGTAGTTATGTGTAATTGCTTTGTATTCACCCGTGTATTGTCCACCGTCTTAGACAGCACTGCATTAAAATGCCTGTATTGATAATGGCAAAAATAGCAAAGAGGACGCTTTGCAGGGGGGGGGGTGTTTTGAATACACTCATTTTCAATGAGGCGCTGCACACTGCTGGTTCCTCACCTATATATGCAATGCATCAGGCATCACGTTAAATGAATGCAGTGATAGACTGCAAGGAGCATGTGATCTGGCCCAGGACTCAAGGTGCTACATGTGCACAGTTACATAGAGGCAGTTGGGGGGGGGGGTTGTTCTCAGGGGCAATGTTTTGGTGTTAACACTATTAAAATCGCTGTTTGCATAGGTTTTACTTTCCCATTAAAGGACATTCTATTCTCCAAATTTAGTTTAACCCACCACAGCTGCAGGCTGATAGAACCTGCACACTGGATGGGAGAAACGGTGTTAAAGGTTCAAAAGTGTGTAACCCCCTGCAGAGCAAGGGTGCAGTCCGGACTAGGTGCCTACTCCTGGTGTGGGTAGTCGTACTAGCCCCATGTGTCCCAGAGCCCATAATGCTTTCTTAGTATACCCATGTGCATGAAGGGAAAGCCAGGTGATAAGCATATTTAGTATGCACTTATTGAGTAAGTGTCCTGGGTGCCGGGAGTAGGCACCCAAAGTGGGCCACTGTTTTTCCAGATTTTTCAGCAATTTTCTGGTAGTGGTCTGGGATTTTTTTTTTACCGGTGAGCCACCCCTCCTAAGCCCACAGGGGCGTATACTGTTCTTGATATGGTCCCATGTCCGGTGCACTGAAAAATAGTTTTTATCCATATTTGGAGGAAATTAGAGGGAGATGGTACAAAAGAGACTAATTAGTACCTATTTTTAGTTGTTCTTTGGTTACTAGCTCTCGGAAAAGAATGCCTTGCCAATCACAGCCTACAAGTTACTGCATTGGGTGGATTTGCCCACTGTTAGCAATGAGCTCCACTGTATCATCTCTACAGTTTTGTTTTATATTGTGTGCAGATATTGCTGAAATTGTACGATCATACTTGGAATCGTACGATCGTACTTAGATTCTACGTTTTTTTAACTTCGACCTTCGATCTCCCAAACTCCCCCAATTGCCTCTATACAGGTTGTAGGAGGTCCCCCATAGGCTAAAACAGCACTTTGGCAGCTTTTAGGTGGCGAATGGTTGAAGTTTTAAAGAGACAGTACTTCAAAAAAATTCGACCTTTGAATTTCGGAGTTTTTTTAAATTCGAATCGAGGTATGACTATTCCCTAGTCGAAGTACACAAAAACTAGCTCCAAATTCGAAGTTTTTCACTTCGAAACTTAACCTCGACCATTGATAAATCTGCCCCCAAGTGTTGAAGGACTTTACTTCTCCTTTAAGGAGCCAGGTACAATGCTCTGTAATTCCATCAGTGAGACTGCCATGAAGTAGATGAAAATGAGAATAATACATCATAATTAAGATTGTAACATGGTCAGATAAACTTTCTGTACTGATATCCTTCTGGATAAACTGCACAAACTCATAGGGGCAAATTTACTAAAGGGCGAAGTGACTAACGTTAGCGAAAATTCGCCAACTTCGCTAACAAAGGAGATAGACTCTAGCGCTATTTTGCACTCTTACGCCAGGTGAAGTTTCGCTCTGGCGAAAGAGCGTTACTTTGCAAATTCACTAAGATGCACCTTTTACTGAACGTTACTTGTTCCGACCAGACTTGCCTTCGCCAGCTCAAACCAGGCGAAGTGCAATGGAATGTATAGGGCTTCTTTAATTTTTAGTTGAACATTTTTCTAAGTCCCAAAAAACGATGGCGTCTTTTAAATTTTTCAGGGTGATAGGCTGCAAAAGTCCGCAAATTTCCCCCCCCCATACATTTCCTACCATATGGCACATAAACTATACACTGGGCTCATGTGTAGGGCAATATAACAACTCTATTTTATTTTATTAAGGTTTCCCTGCACTTGTGTAGTGTAATGTATTTGCTGCAACATATACGTCCATTGTACTTTAACTTCCCACCGTATGCAAATTAGCCAAAGCTAGCGCAACTTCGCTTCGCTTGGTGCAGTAACACTAGCGCAACTTTGCCAGAGTTCGGCGCCCTGGACACAACTTCGGATTTTAGTGATTTAGTGTTATCCTTGCGAATATACGCCTGGCGAAGTGTTGCTATGATCGAAGCTGTCGCTGGCGAATTTACAGAGGTTAGTGAATTTGCCCCATACAGTTTCAATGCCCCTATTCTATATATGAGTAGGCATTGCCTAGTAAATGAGTTAGACATTGGGGAGGCAAGTTCCTGAAATACGATTGCTAATGTGAATCTTTCCAACATTTTATTTCTGTTCTGAAGATCACTGCCAACAGAGAGATAATTTAATAGATGTTTCATCTTTTATCTTGATGAAATTAATCCGCATACAAGTGGGACTAGACAAGATATAATAAATGAATAGATATGAAGGAAAGTTAGTGCACCGATTAAAGCATTTAGGGGATTATTTATCAAAATCCGTTTTTTTTTTTGTTTGTTTTTTTTAAAAAGTCCGACCAAACTAGAATCCACTATGTGACCTTATTTATTATTTAAAAAGCACGATTTAAATGGATCCCGGACAAACTTGATAACATTGAGCGAAAAATTGTACGATTTGGGTTTTCAATCAATTTTATCAAGTTCGCCCCCGATTCAATTAAATCGTGCTTTTTTAATTGTACAATTTTTTTGGAGTTTTTTTCCTGAATCTTACATTTTTTTTGGACTTTTTCCCCAAAACAGTTGGAATGTTTCAGATTTTTGCCCAAAAGTCAGATTTTAAGGTTAATTCCAGTGCAGACCACAGAAACTTCCAAATAGGATAGGGACCTCTCCCATTAACTTATATTCAACCTTGGCAGGTCTGAGATGGAGAATTTTTGGATTCTGAGTTTTTCCATAAATATTTTTTTAAAATTTGGATAAAATGGAGTCTATGGGAGATGGCCTTTCAGTAATTTGGATCTTTCTGGATAATGGGTTTTTCAGATAACATATACCATGCCAGTATCTGAATATAACCTGAAACATTATGGTTTCCTTTCATTGCGGTTGGTGAAAGCACTTAATAGTTGTGAGTCAGCTGGATTTAAATGTTTTCTATGAAATTGAGACATTAACGAGAGTGTGATGGACAGTCATCTGAAACTCATGCAGCACATTTTTAACTGGATTTTAAGTTGGAGTTTTTTAGGAACATTCTATGGCTTTTTATAATGTTCAGTTGTGGTTTTGGCTATGTGCTACTGGGAACTCTTGCTTCATGGTCAATATTGAAGGTCTGGTTCAAGATGGAAAGTTAAACAAAATTATTTTATGAGGCAAGGTTGTGACATCAGTTGCCCTGTCCCCTGCAATGATGTTACTCAGGCTGACCTACCAGTAGTAGGTTGTTCTCCTTTACATTAATCTTTTAGGGGCAGATTTATAAAAGGTCGAATTTCAAATTCCTGTGAATTTTTTTTTACTCTAATAAATTAGAATATCCTCGAAATTCAAATGGGAGGTTTTTTAAGAAAATATTTGGTCGAATTTGATAGATCCAAAATAGGGATAGATCCAAAAAATTTGATTCGTATTCCATTGATTCAAATCTAGTTTTTTCTTAGAAAAAAACCTCTAAGTACAAATTTATCTCAATAGTTTTTGCTACAAACAGATCAAATCGGGTTTTTTTATGCTTATCAATTATTACATTTTCCCAAAAATTTGAAGATTTTTTTTCACCCGAAAACTTGGGGTATTGCAGGAAACCCAGCACACACCAAAAAATAATTGGGACTTCTCCCATTGACTTATATGTAACCTCGACAGGCCTGAAATGCCGGATTTTCTGATTCAGACTTTTCCATCCTCGGGGTTTAATGAATTTATGATTTGTTTTAAAACTCAGATTTTATATAAAAAAAAATCACAAATTGTTCATGATTTTTGCGTTCGGAGTTTAGTAAATAACCCCCTTAATGTCAGGAAGGCTATTAATAGCTTCAAATGGGTCACTGGACCTCTACCATTGACTTTTACATGAACTCGGCAGGTTTTAGGCGGCGAATAGTCAAATTCAAATTGTTTCCAGGGTCAAGGTTTGGTAAATCTTGAAATTCGAATTCAAGATTATTCCCAAGTCGAATGTGTGAGTTTTGACCAAAAATACAATTCAAAAATTCTAATTACTATTCGACCCTTAATAAATCTTCCCCCTAGTTTGCTGTAGAGATTGAAATTCTGAGACAATCTGCAAGTGGATTTAATTTGTCATTATTTGTGGATTTTAGGTCTTTCTTTTTTTTTTTGCTGAGCAGTTCTCCAGTTAGCAATTTCAGCAATCTGGTTGCTAGGGTCCAATCACTCTAGCAACCTAGAATTGATTTGAAAAAGACACTGGAATATGAATAGGATAGGGCTTGCATAGAAAGACGAGTAATAGAAAAAAATAATAATACATTTATAGCCTTACAGAGCATTTGTTTTAAATGGGGTCAGTGACCCGCATTTGAAAGATGGAAAGAGTCAGAAGAGGAAGGCAAATAATTAAAAACCTATAAAATATATATATAGCCATCCTTTAACATACTAAAAGTTAACTTAAAATTTAACTAGCAGCTTATATGCCACCAATTTATTTCAGTAATTGTGAACCATTCTTATGGTACCTACTTTTCTCCTAAATTCCAGCTATTGAAATGTAATGTCATAATGCAAATAATACTGTGTTGACGCACATTCCTAATAAACCTATTAATTAAATGGTCGGCTTTTTTTTCTGCTGACTCACTCAGACTCAATATATTGTCCTTCCACCAACAACTGACAGTGGAAATGAAGCCTGGTCCCAACAGAACAGCCACTAATGATTGCATTCGAAACCCATCAATTTTGTGAATCCTCTCGGCAGAAGTTGTTTTTGCGCTGCTTTCCACTGTATCTCTATCGTGCGCACTGTCTGAATACATAATAAACAATTATGTACATTTACTATAACTTATTTCAAATCTGCTGTTGACAGACGCACCTTTAATAGGCTAATGAAAATTAATGCAAGTTGCAGAAAGATTAATTCAAAAATCTCCATTATCTGTGTTCATATATTAAACTGCTTTAAAAGCCTCCTTATGTATATTGGCATCCTTAAACAAAGAAGTTGAAAAACAGCTGTGTCTTCTCCCTTTTACATTGGAAAGTTCTAAAATTAAATAAAAACTTGGATATTTCTCTAAATGTATACCTCCCAACTTTCCAACAGTCCCGGTTTTTACTGCTCAGCCCGCAGTCCCAGCCAGGTTTCTGATTGAGTTTTTCTTTGATCTATGTCAGAAAAAGAAATAAAGTTTCTGAAACGTAATTAAAAAAAGAGGCTTTTTGGCAGAGAACCCAGAACACTAAATGCTTGCACTTTGATACATTTGTAACAATTTAAGATAAGCAAAGATACAATTGTAACAATTTAAAGGAACAGTAACACCAAAAAATGAAAGTGTTTCAAAGGAATGACAATATAATGTACTGTTGCCCTGCACTGGTAAAACTGGTGTGTTTGCTTCAGAAACGCCATCTTTTGGAGCTTCATAATATAGTTCATTGGTAAATGCATTCAGTTGTGGCTTGCATTCCTTGAATCAGTTGTAAAGGCTGATACATTAGAGCTTTAAGAAGGGGTTGGCTGGCTTTTTAGCAAGTAAGGGAATACAGGGTTATGGGAGATAGCTCATAGTCCAAGTTGATCCAGGGACTAGTCCCATTGCCATTTTGGAGTCAGGAAGGAATTTTTTCCCCCTCTGAGGCAAATTGGAGAGGCTTCAGATGGTTTTTTTTTTTGCCTTCCTCTGGATCAACTGGCAGTTAGGTAGATTAAAAAATAAAACCAAAAGGTTGAACTTGATGGACGTGTGTCTTTTTTCAACCTTACTTACTATGTTACTATGTATTTAACAAGGCCGAACTGCTAAAAAAGCTTTATGGAGATGGCATTATGATGTGATGTCTTTTTACACTTTTCCAACGCTCCTTTGATATTAGACAAGGTGATTTCTATCTGCCAGTGGAAATGCCCCAAACTGCCTGCACTGCTTTTTAGTTAGTATATTGAAAACTGTTTGTCATCTATGGGCAGTTTCCACCCAAAAAACGTTTGTTCATTCTGTGCTAAAACTGTAAAAAAAGATTTTAGGTGAGTAGTTGCACTCAAAGGTGCTTGATCCATCCTGCCTCTTATTTAGAATCAAGTACGGTGCACCCACTGACGCAGAGGAACCTTTAGAGCTACTTCTTCTGAATGTGACAGAAGCTTGTGGGTTTCAACAGCTACCTATATCGATAGAGGCAGCACACTTGTACCTAAAGAATATGGCACATGTCATCTGGGCAGCCAGTGTTGGAAGGGATGGCAACTAAACTTTTCAGCCCAACTGTGTCAGGTGCATCTCCCCCTAGTGACTGCAACTGTGTGGAGAATGTGCCATTTTGGGTTAATAACATGAAGGAATGATTTTTTTACAGGTGTATGAAGGGACCCATAGGGTTAATATGCCCATATGGCTTTAAATCCCTACACTTCCTCTTTTTTCCTAGTTGCTGGGCAAAAGCCCATGCAGCTAGTTGTAATTTGCATATCCCAGTTATTGGCCAAGAGGTGTAATGACCACTTCCTAGCACACTTTAATATAATGTTTGGAAAGGGGTGGATCTTCCTCTTTGGCTCCTCCTGTGTCCTAACCATCTGGATGTTCCTATTGAGCCTTGGTACACCAAGGCCCAGTAATGACTTTTAGCCCTAGGGGGACCAGTGCCTCTAGTGAAGTTGGATAGCAGGGACCCAGTGAACGAAGTTAGCTAGAGACAGGATTAGATCTGTTATAGACATTTGAAAATCCTCCCTGTCAAAATCAATGAAAAAATTGGGATGTTTAGAGTGCCGCCCCAAAAAGACGGAGGATGGAAACGCTTAGAAAAGCACAAGCAACCTGCTCCACTATAGGTCGAAAAAGTCAGGAGAGTTTGGGATTTGTAACTCTAAAACTGTAAGATGAGAAGCGTTTAGGAAATTGGGGGGCTGTAAGAAGAAGTTAAAGAAGTGGAAGAATAATCTGAAGTTGAAGAACAATATGTTGTTTTTTTTTCAAACCAACACAACTAGCAATATTTCCAAGACTGGAGGAATTTGGAAGGAGAGACACAAGTTTATGAGAACAGTATTTCTCCAGGAAATGTAAGCATTGTAGCATACATAGTAATATAGTAACAGTAAGGTACAGTAGGTTGAAAAAAGACACATGTCCATCAAGTTCAACCTTTTAAGTCTATATATAACCTGCCTTACTGCAGAGGAAGTCAATAAACCCATTTGAAGCCTCTCCAAAAAAAAAAATCCTTCCTGGCTCCGGACCAGTCCCTGGATCAACTTGTACTATGAGCTATCATGTAAACAGACTTAGAAACACATTTATAGAAAAAAGGAAAATCCATGCAACAGGAACGCAATTAAATAGAACATTTTATTTCAATGAGACATATAGACATCAACATTTACAATATAATTGGACTTTTAATGCTTTCCATAGATGCAACAATTTTAGGGCCACATAATTAGTTTTGAACAACAGCTGCAAATTATTAACCAACTAAATAAAGACTTACTCCTCTTTCACCACTACCATGGTTATATTGTGTCACATGCAAGAGAAGGCCCCTCACAGCAATGATAGTGCAGAATGCTGGATTTGTGCACTCACCAGAATATAGGGTTAGTTACACACAGAGCACTTTGTGGTTCAGGTCAAACTCACAATGTAGTTATATGTTATCTTTAAAATGACCAGGGTCTCGTGTTTAGGAAATCAGCCTGAAGAATGTGGGTGTACAGTGGCCTGGGCATGGCTGTGCGTTTATATGTCCAACTATTACCCTCAATTTGGCATTTCATTTGCACCAATGGGCTCATTGGCAACAGCTAGGCAAACTGTACGTGCTATACAGGTATGGGACCTGTTATGCAGAATGCTCGGGATAATAGATATTTCTGTATGTCTTCTAGAAAATCATGTAAACATTAAATAAACCCAATACGCTGGTTTTGTTTCCAATAAGGATTAATTATATCTTAGTTTGGATGCAGTATATGGTACTGTTTTATTATTACAGAGAAAAAGAAAATCATTTAAAAAATTGGATTATTTGGATAAAATGGAGTCTATGGTAGAGTCCTGCGCGGGTCCATTTTTTGGAACCCGTACCCGACCCATACCCGCAACCTGCAATCCGCAACCCAAACCCGCATTCTTACCCATTTGGACCCGCTACCTGGACCCACGACCCGCTGATCATCAAGAATCAGGAAGTGCTGTGATTGTAAACCGGAAGTGACATCATTGGAAGTAGGCGTGATCAGAAAAAAGCAGAAAAAAATCGCTATTGAGAAGGCCTGACCCGTGACCCGCAAACCTACAGAACCGCCGACCTGGGATTATACCCGCAGGGTACTGCAGGTTTTTGCAGGTAACCGCGGGTACCCAACCTGCTATAGGACTATGGGAAACGTCCTTTCCATAATTCAGAGCTTTCTGGATAAAGGGTTTCCGATAACAGATTCCATACCTGTATATGCAAGCTTGTCTACATCTTTTCACTTCTTGCTGTCATCTCTGCTCATAAATGATGCTCAGTATTACAATTAAAAATAAACAAACTCCTGGTATGGTAGAGAACTATAAATGTAATTTGGAAACAACCCAATTCCTAGACTGAATATTCTATGAAGGAGATCCTAAGCAGGAGATAATGTGGGCATATGTATCTTAAAGGAACAGTTCATTGTAAAAATAAAAACTGGGTAAATAGATAGGCTGTACAAAATAAAAAATGTTTCTAATACAGTTAGTTTGGCAAAAATGTAATGTAAAAAGGCTGGAGTGACTGGATGTTTAATATAATAGCCAGAACACTACTTCCTACTTTTCAGCTCTCTAACTCTGAGTTAGTCAGCGACTTGAAGGGGGGCCACATGGGACATAACTGTTCAGTGAGTTTGCAATTCATCCTGGAAACCAAGAGAGCTTAAAAAAGCAGGTAGTGTTCTGGATATTATGTTAGACACCCAGTCACTCCAGTCTTTATACATTACATTTTTGGCTAACTAACTATATTAGAAACATTTTTTATTTTGTACAGCCTATCTATTTTTATTTTTTTTTCTATTTTTATTTTTATGCTGAACTGTTCCTTTAAGCTCTGTTGTGTCAAACTCAGCAGACGTTAAAAAAAGGAATACCGTCAAGTACTTATTTTTCTTTAATCGTGTAGTGATGTTTTCCCCCATCTTTCCACATTTAAGCTTTGCCGTTTATATTCATCTTTAAGTATATTAATCCATCTGGTGGTCCCCTCTATGTATCTGTAACGCTAATTTGGTTACTGTCCCTTTAAATAATAGCTTCTTTGGCAATTCAGGGGCCCTGAGTCCCTTTTGCAAGTCGAAAAGTACTGGGAACTGGGAATCACAGCGCAGTGCCTCCACCTAGGGAGCACTGAGGAACTTACCTCAGAGGAATCCCCTAGGAAATAATAAACACACACACTTTGCAGATAACAATATTAAACTTTATATAAACTGTAAAGTAGTAACTAATACAAAAGTCACGCCTGTATGGGAATATAAGGGACACTACCTAAATCCCTATTAGGTTTTAACTATCTGTTCAAACACAGTTCTTATAGTATCACAGTCCCACTTGTCTGGAAGGGTTAAAAAGCACACAGTTCAAAATGCAATGTCCCTTTCCCCAGAGCTCTTATTCCCCTGGTAGCGCTACCTTTCCCCAGAGTACCTTTTCCCTTGGAAAATAGCAGCTTCCCACGTAGCAGGCAAAATTACACAAGGCCTGTCTTCCTGTGGCAAATCCTCTTTCTAGGGATTTACTCAGTGCTTTCTCTCAGAGGCAGATCACCTTGGAATCACAAGTAACTCTTCTCCAGAATCACTCTCACAATGGCACTTTCCTCCTCTGAAGCTTTAGCAGCGTGGCAGGGTCAGACAGCCTCTTTCTGCACTCCTGCAGACCTCACAGATCCAGCAGCTCTTGCAGGACTTTTCTCCCTTTTGATCCTTTCTCCACAGCACGTGTTAGACTCAATCACACGGCCTACACACACAGATCCAGCAGGGCCTACACACACAGCTTCAAAGTCTGGCACACCCTCTCCTCCCAGGATGCACTGTGGTGTCCAGCCAATCAGGTCGCTCTCCAGCCTGTTACTGGGCTGAATGATGTCACAGACAGAAAAGCAGGGAAAGGATTTCTCTTCTCCCCTACATATCTGTTTGCTCCTACATCTCCTACTGTTAACAGGAAAATCCACAGAGCGAACAGTCAGTCTGCTGCTTACAGGGGATCCCTTCCTAGAGATTATCCCATTCATTCTGAAAGGTTTCTACCATCACTTGCTGCCTCTGTGGATCAGAATAGTTATAAAGAGATGCTTTAAGATGGTCCCGTTGCTTAAAATAAAATGCTTGATCCTATCATTGCTTAGGGCTGTATGTAGTCTAATTTAAGACCTCTGCTGCCTTTACTAGTGCATTGGTTATTTAAATTATGGAAATATTTTGAATAAATAGGGATAGTATCTAATAATATGAATGTTTATGTTTTGTTAAAAATACACATTAACATATTAGACTTACTAGAGTCCAGTGATCCCCAACCAGTAGCTCATGAGCAACATGTTGCTCTCCATCCCCTTAGATGTTGCTCTCAGGGTCCTCAAAGCAGATGCTTATTTTTAAATTCCAGGCTTGGAAGCAAGTTCTAATTGCATAAACACTAAGGGGCACATTCACCAAGCTCGGGTGAATGAATAGAGTAGTTGTTGTGCTGCTCGACTATCGAATTGGCGTAAATTCGCCTGAGTAGAATGATACGAATAGATCAAGCGAAAAAACGCTGCGACTATTCGCCCTTTCGATATTTGAAGTACTGTCTCTTTTAAAAATCATTCGACTGCCTACTTCGCCAGAAGTCCCATAGGCTTCTTTTCTAAGTTTTTGATTGAATAAAAAGGCATTAGATCGATCATTCGATAGAATGAAAATCCTTCGATCGAATATTCGATCGTGCGACTATTCGCCCATTCGACTATTCACCAGCGCGTAAATTCGCCCGAATTCCCTATTCGATTCTATTCCCCAGTCGAATTTCGAGGAATTTAACCTCTCGAAATTCGACCCTTGATACATCTGCCCCTAAGTATAGTGTCTCTTGTAGGCTGCCAGTCCACATAGGGACTACCAAATAGCCAATCACAGCCCTTATTTGGCACCCCAAGGGACTTTTTCATGCTTGTGTTTATCCCCAACTATTTTACATTTGAATGTGGCTCACAGGTAAAAAAGGTTGGGGATCCCCGTACTAGACTATCTTTTATATTGTATGTATATTTTTATTAGTAGTCCTTGAGGGCAAAGCACTGTACAGCAAAACAATAAATAAGTACAGTAGTAACAAACAAGGGGTCACTGCAAAAATAAGAAACAATAAGTGCATTATTAAAAATACAATTCACATAAATATAAAATATAATTACAATACAGATTAACTGCTCAGTGTCAAGGACACAAAAGGATGGAAGACCCTGTGCCATAGGGCTTACAGTCGAAATATTAGCATGTTACCATAATTGGTTAATTTGTTGAGGCAGATATTTTTGTGACCATTGGCTCAAACTTGTTATTTTTCAGCTTTCAAACACACACACACGCAATAATTTTATGGAATAACATTCAGGATGTTTGTGTTTACCTGTATTTGGTTTTAGTTAAAGGGGTGGTTTACCTTAAAATTAAGTTTTTAGTTAATTACAATGGCTAATTGTCAACAACTTTTCAATTGGCCTTCGTCGTTTTTTTTAGGATTATGGATAGGAGAGGGTCTGAATAAAAAAATGAGTAATAAAAAAGTAGTAATAACAATAAATGTGTAGCCTTACAGAGCATTTGTTCTTTTGATGGGGTAAGTGACCCCCATTTGAAAGCTGGAAACAAATAAATGAAGGCCACCCCTTTAAGACACAGTATTCCTGTATAATTATTTAGATTCATAGATTGAGATGAGAATTCTTCAGATAAGAACACCTAGAAAAAAACCCCCAATATATATTTATATAGGCTTTAAAGGAGAACTAAACCCTTAATTAAAAAAAACCCTACCCCCCTTACCCTACATAGACCCCCCCTCCATTTGAGTCGAAGTCGTAGTAGCCTATTTGATGGTCGAAGTATCCAAAAAATTACTTCGAAATTCGAACTTTTTGTACTTTGAAAATTCACACGAACCTTAGTAAATCTGCCCCTTAAAATCTTTATGTCAATAAAAACACATTGTTTAAGGTCTATAAATACACTGTAGTATTGCAAAGCAGCGTTCAAGAAAGCTAAATATTAAAAATGTGGAATTAATTGCAATACTTTCAAAGATACCCCCAAATTTTATCAAAGTATATCAGTTGTAAAATAAGCAGGTTGGGAGTGTGTCAGAAAAATATGGTATTTAAAGAGACATTGAAAAAGCAAATGTGGTTGATGTTTTCCTCATTATATACTGTACATAGAGGAGCTGGGGGTGAAGGCTTATGCTGTAGTAGTGAAAAAGGCACAGCACAAAGAAATTGCACATGGTACACATGCACGTGCAAAAATAAATGCGGCTCAGGCTCTGGAGGCTAATAGAATTCAATCATTAGTAGAGAGCTTAGTTCACTTTTAGCTGTTATTTCTCATTTTCTCATATTCCTTATTTGGCAACTTACCAGTGAACAGGAGGAAAGCTGATCTAATTCTCATATTAAAAAGGTTTTACAGTCAGGTTCCCATTAGTCCTCAATTCCCAGGGACAGGCCCAATTTCAGGACCTCAGTCCCCAGGAAATACTGCCCCCGGGAACAGTAACCCCCACTGAAACTGTCATAAAAAGTCCCCATGTTGTGTTTTCTGCAGGTAGTGTAGTAGAGAAGTGTCAAATGTATCTTTTCAAAGGTAGATTTTTCTGCCGAGGTATAATATGAGGATATATATGTGACAATGCGAGGAGTGTATAATATACAAAGCATCTTTCATTTTTAACATTAACAAATTGGCTTTGTCTTTCAGTGGTAGTGGGCATGGCCTATAAAAACCCTTTTGTGCAGCGTGCTATGCGCCCACTACTCCCAGTACAATCCCCGTGTCCTTTTGAAATTCTGTCAGCCTTGGTAATGTGGTGCCCAGAAAAACATAAATACACACTAAGGGGGTTATTGATCAAAATCCAAATTTATCTCATTATTTTCTGAAACATACAATGACCAAATCCGCACAGGTTTTTCCCCTTATTCATAAATACATTTTCCCAAAAAATTCCATCTTGGGAAAAAACTCGAAAAAGATGCCCAAAAACCACAACATTTTTGCACGAAACCCGGCACAGATCATGATATCTTTGGGACTTCTCCCACTGACTTAAAGGGGAAGGAAACCTAGTTGGCGCAAAAATCCTCCCCCCCTCCCGTGTGTTGCCCACCCACCCTCCTCCCCCCTGGCCTACCCGTCCCGCTGGGCAAATCCCCCCTAACTTGTTACTTACCCTTCTGCGCAGGTCCAGTCCAGGGAGTTCACAGATGACATCTTCTCCCACGCGCGTCTTCTTCCTGCTTTGAACGGCGTTTTGGCGCATGCGCAGTAGGAGCATTTCACCGGTATGGATCTACTGCGCGTGCGCCAAAAGTCACAATGTACTTTTGGTGCATGCGCAGTAGATCATACCGGCGAAATGCTCCTACTGCGCATGCGCCGGTCAAAGGAGGAAGAAGATCGTGTGGAAGAAGATGTCGTCTGTGAACTCCCTGGACTGGACCTGCGCAGAAGGGTAAGCAACAAGTTAGGGGCATTTGCCCAGCGGGACGGGTAGGCCAGGGGGGAGGAGGGAGGGTGGGCAACACACGGGAGGGGGGGAGGATTTTTGCGCCAACTAGGTTTCCTTCCCCTTTAAGCTGGCCATAGATTTTTAAAAGATCCGATCCTCACCGTGAGACCATGATTTTTTCAGGAACAATCATATGATCGTACGAATTGACCATCAACTAAAAAGACCAATTTGCCAGGAAAACAAAGGGGAGCTGCCTGCTTGGCCCTGCAAACATAGATAGATTGCACTGGGACCGACAAAGATTTTTTGACCTGGCCGATCAATTTCCTGACAGATGTCGGCCGAAAAATCGCAAGATGTACGATCGTTTGAATCCCACTAACCACACGATAATTTCGAAGGATTGGTCATTCGGCAAGAAGAATCTTTGCGTCTATGGGGAGCTTAATATACCTCGGCAGGTCTGAGATGCCAGATATTTGGATTAAGACTTTTTCCATCCTTGGGGTATAATAAATCCTAAAAAAAATCTAGGTTTTTTCTTCCACTAAAAATTTGAATTTTATAGTAATAAAAACCTCGAGTTTTTGGCAGTTGTAACACCTACGATTTAACTGTTTATGTTACCATACTTCACCTAGGGGGATAATAAGCAAAACAGTAACCTGCTAGTGAGAACTGTAACTAAATGGCCCTCTCAACGAAAAAACATTTTTCACATCACAAGTGTGCATGCATGTACCCCCATACCCAGCCCCTGCAGACTTGAGGACTTTTGGCAGGTTATTTATCAAAATCTGAAAATCTCAATATTTTCTGAAATCTACTCTGACCAAATCCGCACAGGTTATTTCCACGGAAATTGCCAAAGCGCTGGAAGACAACCGATGATAACCAATGTTAAGAAGATGGCGCCTGTGAACTCTGATGCCCTGAATCTGCACCGAGGGGTAAGTAAAGAGTCAGGGGCATTTACCAGGGGTAACAGCTAGACAGGGAGGGGGGTCTATGTAGGGTAGGGGGGCAGGTTTTTTCTTAATTAAGGGTTTAGTTCTCCTTTAAGCACTTATCTATGTGGCTTAACGCAGAAGTAAGAAAGGAAATAAGAAACATTTAGGCAGATTTATCAAGGGTCTAATTTCAAAGTACAAAAAAACTTCGAAATTCGACCATCGAATTGAAAAACTTCGAACATCGAATTCAAAGTTTTTTCACCGAATTTTTCAATCCTACGATCGAATAAATCGAACGATTTTAGCATACGATCGAAGGATTTTTATTCGATGTGTAAAGACTTAGAAAAAGTTTGTAGAAGGTCCCCATAGGCTAACATAGCAATTTGGCAGGTTTAATTTGGCAAAGTATTGAAGTCGAAGTTATTTTAAAGAGACAGTACTTCGATTATCGAATGGTCGAATAGTAGAACGAATTTTACTTCAAATCATTTGAGTCGAAGTCGTAGTAGCCTATTCGATGGTCGAAGTATCCAAAAAATTACTTTGAAATTCGAACTTTTTGTACTTCGAAAATTCACACGAACCTTAGTAAATCTGCCCCTTAAAATCTTTATGTCAATGAAAACACATTGTTTAAGATCTATAAATACACTGTAGTATTGCAAAGCAGCGTTCAAGAAAGCTAAATATTAAAAATGTGGAATTAATTGCAATACTTTCAAAGATACCCCCAAATTTTATCAAAGTATATCAGTTGTAAAATAAGCAGGTTGGGAGTGTGTCAGAAAAATATGGTATTTAAAGAGACATTGAAAAAGCAAATGTGGTTGATGTTTTCCTCATTATATACTGTACATAGAGGAGCTGGGGGTGAAGGCTTATGCTGTAGTAGTGAAAAAGGCACAGCACAAAGAAATTGCACATGGTACACATGCACGTGCAAAAATAAATGCGGCTCAGGCTCTGGAGGCTAATAGAATTCAATCATTAGTAGAGAGCTTAGTTCACTTTTAGCTGTTATTTCTCATTTTCTCATATTCCTTATTTGGCAACTTACCAGTGAACAGGAGGAAAGCTGATCTAATTCTCATATTAAAAAGGTTTTACAGTCAGGTTCCCATTAGTCCTCAATTCCCAGGGACAGGCCCAATTTCAGGACCTCAGTCCCCAGGAAATACTGCCCCGGGGAACAGTAACCCCCACTGAAACTGTCATAAAAAGTCCCCATGTTGTGTTTTCTGCAGGTAGTGTAGTAGAGAAGTGTCAAATGTATCTTTTCAAAGGTAGATTTTTCTGCCGAGGTATAATATGAGGATATATATGTGACAATGCGAGGAGTGTATAATATACAAAGCATCTTTCATTTTTAACATTAACAAATTGGCTTTGTCTTTCAGTGGGAGTGGCATGGCCTATAAAAACCCTTTTGTGCAGCGTGCTATGCGCCCACTACTCCCAGTACAATCCCCGTGTCCTTTTGAAATTCTGTCAGCCTTGGTAATGTGGTGCCCAGAAAAACATAAATACACACTAAGGGGGTTATTGATCAAAATCCAAATTTATCTCATTATTTTCTGAAACATACAATGACCAAATCCGCACAGGTTTTTCCCCTTTTTTATTAATACATTTTCCCAAAAATTTCCAGCTTGGGAAAAAACTCGAAAAAAACACAAAATCTTTGGATTTTTGCACGAAACCCAGCACAGATCATGATATCTTTGGGACTTCTCCCACTGACTTATATACAACCTCGGCAGGTCTGAGATGCCAGATATTTGGATTAAGACTTTTTCCATCATTGGGGTATAATAAATCCTAAAAAAATCCTACGTTTTTTTCTTCCACAAAAAATTAGAATTTTATAGTAAAAAAAACCTTGAATTTTTCAAGTTTTTGGCAGTTGAACCCCCTAAGATTGAACTGTTTAAATGTTACCATACCGAATCCAAAATCCAAATCCAAAAATCTCAAAATTTTCTACACTGGTACAATCCACTGGTACAATCCGCACAGGTTATTTCCCCGTTTTTATCAATACATTATCCCGGAAATCAGGTCCGGACTGAGAATTAAAATAGGCCCTGCCATTTCAAGTACACAGAGGCCCAATCAGCCCACACAAAGGCCCAAACAGCCCCCACCAGCCCACTAAATACTGACTTTCTATGGCGCCTTATAGCAGCCCCTCTGGCATTTGCCAGAACCCACAGATTATCAGTCCGGGCCTGCCGGAAATTTCCTGTGCAGAAAAAATATTTTGGATTTTCTGGCCAAAACCACAAAATCTTCGGATTATTGTTCAAAACCAAGTGCAGATCAGGATATTTTTGGGACTTCTCCCATTGACTTACATACAACCTCGCCAGGTCCAAGATGCTGGATTTTTGGATTCTGACTTTTCTGAAGTTTTTTTTCTCACAAAAAATTCGGATTTTGCCATTCTGACTATAATAAATAACCCCCTTTGCTGTTGAAAAAGGATCTCTATGGGCAGCAATATTACAGTAACCCATTTTATATATTATTTTATAGAATATAAATTAAAGTAGACCTTTAAAATAAGTGAATGTAAAATTGATGAGGGGGCTATTCTAAGCACTTTTTTCAATGTACATTCATTATTTATTTTGTTTTTATCCCAAGATATTAAGTAATACATGTAGGGGCACATTCACTAAGCTCGGGTGAATGAATAGAGGGAAAAAAACTAGAATTTCAAGGAGTTTTTTGTGCTCCTCGACTAGCGAATTGGGGTAAATTCGCCTGAGTAGAATGATTCGAATAGATCGAGCGAAAAAACGCTGCGACTATTCGCCCATTCGATAGTTGAAGTACTGTCTCTTTTAAAAATCATTCGACTGCCTACTTCGCCAGATTAAACCTACCGAATTGCTTTAAAAGCCTATGGGAAAGTCCCATAGGCTTTTTTTCTAAGATTTTGATCAAATAAAAAGGCATTCGATCGATCATTCGAATGAAAATCCTTCGATCGAATATTCGATTGATCGACTATTGCCCGCGTGAATTTTCACCCATTCGACTATTCGCCAGCGCGCAAATTCGCCAGAATTCCCTATTCGATTCTATTCTCCAGTCGAATTTTGAGGGATTTAACCCCTCGAAATTGACCCTTGATACATCTGCCCCCTACTTAAAAAAGGATGAATTTTGTTACAGTAGTCAATGAAGTTGTCAGGAGAAAGAAAGAGGCTGCTCTGATGTTCTTCTAATTAGGAAAGATGTGAGAAAGGTTTCTAATTTTATTCCTAAACAGAAGAACATCAGAGCAGCCTTTTTCTTTCTCTTGACAACTTCCTTGACTACTTGGTGGTCAGACTGGTGGGAAACTGACGCTGTTGTAACAAAATTAATTCATATTAGCAGCACCTGCATCCCTTTATATTTTTGGATAAAAACAAAATAAATAATGAATGTACATTGCAAAATTTCTCAGAATAGCCCCCTCATCAATTTTTCATTCACTTACTTTAAAGGTTTAGTTATCCTTTAAGTTGAAGTAATTTTCTTCTACAGTTCTCTTCCTGTGATAGTGGTACTTCAATATTATAAATAAAGTGGATTATAGTAGCCTCCAGTCTTGCATAACCCACATTTTCCTGGAACCCCAGACATATGCTATTTTAGTGCAATTGTAGGTCATGTTGAGATAAATAGAGCTATATATATTTATTGTTTGGCATGTTTATATAAACAAATCCCATTCTTATTTTCCACAGGACCTCTTGCATGTTTTTTTCAGAAAGTTAATGTAGCCTTGAGCTGCATTAATCCTTATATTTATATGTCAGAGTGGCAGACTGTTTCCTGTTGCTGAATGGGAATACCACTCTAAAGAGCTAATCTGGATTATCTGTCACTTTCTGGGGGAAACCCATAGTAATGGCACTATGCTTAAAAGCATTTTGGATTCAGTTTTAGATTGTCAGCAGTTAATGACATTTAATACAATGATTTCTGAGAAAATATTTGCTTTAGAATTCAGCGTAAATGCAGAATAACGATTTAGGCAGTTTTGGGTGGGAGGCAACACATTTTAGAGTACATTTCCTACGTCAGGCATAAAGGAATGATAGTGTTAGTGCAATTGTATATTTCTCATGCAGTTTGTTCCCTGACATGACCTGCTCTAATTCACCCAGAAAGGCTTAGGGTTAGTCATGGGATGCCAAGTGCTAAATTGAGACAACTTTGCTGTACAGTGATGCCTTCTCAGGACACACCGGATAGAGAGACTGTAGCCTAGAATCAGGTCACATACTAGATTACAGTTGTAAAAAGAAATGTGGTGTCAGTCATGAAATAAATAAGCCCATTTGGACTGATTGAAAGTTTAACAATCTGATAACAATCTGCTAGTTTCATGAAAGCTAAAATAATTGTAAAATGCAAAAGTGCTCAGAAGAGTCGACGGCAGAAGTTTGGTATTGACTTAAAGTGGTTGTTCACCTTTAAGTTAACTTTTTGGGGCAGATTCATGTGATTTTTTTTTTTTTGCTCGAATAAATTCCAATGTACTCAAATCTTGAATGTTATCTTATTTAAGAAAAAAACTCGAACGTCTAAAATTCTAATTAATGTGACTGACCCGAAAACTTGAATTCAATTAGAATGAAACTCGATTCTAGGTTTTTCTCAGAAAAAAAGCTCAAATGTCAGGAAGGCAATTAACATCTTCAAATGGGTCAAGGACCTCTGCCCTTGACTTGTAAATGAATTTAGCAGGTTTTAGGTGGTGAATATTTCGAATTAGAACTGTTTCCATGGTCGAGGTGGGATAAATCTCACATTGAAATTGACAGTCGAGTTGGTGCTTTTAAATTTTTATTAAAAAAAAAAATCTGAAAATTCAAATTCAAATTTACCATTCGTACCTTAATAAATCTGTCCCTTTGTATGTTATAGAATGTCTAATGCAGAGGTGCCCATACTTTACTAATGTGAGCTCTACTTTTAGTGATGTTGTCCCATTATGAGCTACATCCATTAGTATTCTGTTCCATGGAAAACATTACTTAAATTATATTGATTTATAAGAGAATTTATATTGCTATATTTACCTAACAGCTATTTCTTATGTAACTTTAACATAAATATCCGAAATAAAGTATGAAACAGGAGGGTGATTTAGACAAGCTGTTTGTTGACAGTGTCTTGAGATCTACTGATCACCAGCTAAAGGTCTAGTGGTAGATCCCGATCTATCTTTTGGGCACACCTGACCCATTTTAAAATCAAATGTTTCTTAAGGCTGCAAATTTATAGTTATTGCTACTCTTTATTCCTCTTTCTATCCAGGCCTCTCCTATTCCAGTCTCTTATTCAAATCCATACTGATTTCTGAAATTGCAAACTGGAGAGCTGCTGAATAAAAAGCTAAACAACTCAAAAAACACAAATAATAAAAAATGGAAACCAATTGCAAATTGTCTCAGAATATCACTCTATATCATACTAAAGTTAAATCATAAGTGAACAACCCCTTTAATAGTAGGAGGCAAATTGACAAATACAATGCAGATGTGCTTCTTGCACTACTATGGCTTAGCACATTGTAACCAGTTATTAAGTTGGGAGACTATAAGGGGGTTTATTTATCAAAGTCCGAATTTATCTCATTATTTTCTGCTACAAACTCCGGTCAAATCCGCTCGGGTTTTTTACGCTTATTTATCATTATTTTTTCCCAAAAATTTGCTTTGTAGGAAAAAAAAATCTGATTTTCGCGTTTTTTTCTGTTTTTGTATCCGATTTTCACGTTTTTTTTTATTTTTCACACAAAACCCAGCGCACATAAAAAAAATCATTGGGACTTCTCCCATTGACTTATATGCAACCTCGACCGATCGGAGATGCCGGACTTTCTGATTCTGACTTTTCCATCCTGGGGGTTTACTAAATTACGAAAAATTTGTGATTTTTTAAAAGACCGATTCACTTAAGGGCGAAGTGACTAATGCTAGTGACTTTATGCCAGCATTGCCACCCACAGGGACATGGCCAATTTACTAACAGCCGCTGGTGCCAATTCGTTAGCGAACACGACTGTCGCTAACGTTCATTCGTAGTTTATCGTCAGGCGACTTTTCGCTCTAGTGAACGATAGTTACTCTGCAAATTAACTAAAGTGCGGATTTAACTGAACGTTACCTCTTTCGCCAGAGTTGACTTTGCCACCTTAGACCAGGCAAAGTGCTAAAAAGAAGCTACGTCTTCCTCAATCTTCTGTCACTTACATCATACCCTGTGTGCCACAAATGCATTAAAGTTCAAAAAAACGCTGGCGACTTTTCCTTTTTTTAAGTGGGATTGGCTGCAAAAGTCCTAACTTAGACTTTTTTGGGTAACCGGTTTCCTCCAGACATTTTATTACATATGGAACATTAGTTTTACAGTGGGCACATGTGTAGGGCATTATATTAACTCTCTTGTCTTTACTAAGGTTCCCTGGACATGTGTAATAAAGAGTAGTAACTTCAACTTTAAATTACCCGCCGTACGCAAATTGACCTAAGCGCAAGATCACTAGCGCATCTTCGCTATGAAATGCTCGCACTGCTGAAGTAACACTAGGAAACAGTCGCTGGCGTTCGGCGCCCAGGGCACAACTTTGCATATTAGTGAATTAGCGTAGTGGTAGCGAATTTGCACCTGGCAAAGTGGTGTGCCGTATGCGAAGCGGTATCTGGCAACAATTTGCCCTTTAGTGAATCTGCCCCTATGTGTTGTTTATGAGTTTTTTCCCCTATTGTATAGCTAGAATCCTCAGGGAGATGCACAGTTTGGGAATGTCTTTGTGCCTCATTGATCCTTTAGCTCAGGGGTCCCCAACCTTTTCTACCATTGAGCCACATTCAAATGTAAAAAGTGTTGGGGAGTCACACTTACATGATAAAAATATCCTGTGAGTTATCAAATAGTTGCTCCTATGAACTTCCAGGCTCTGTTTGGAAGTAAACTTTTGTCTTTATGAGTCCAAATCTTGTCTGTAAAACAGGAATTTAAAAACGAGCACTTGCTTTGAGCCAGAAAGGAGCAATGATAAAGGGGTTGGTGACCAATATGTTGCTCACAAGCCACTGCACGACAACAGCAGATCAGACCTCAGGGGCATGTCCCCTATTGGTCATTTGTATGGTGATTATGGAACCACACAGCAGCACAGGACTATAGTATATATACCATATAATAATAATAAGGAATGAAGAATAAACAATATTCTGTACACATTTAATTTATTATCAATCTCTTTCTTACAGTGAACACAAGTTACTCTACTGCTGAAGAGTGAACTCTGTATTTTTATTGTTGTCCAACACAACATTTCAGCTTTGTATTAAGAGGAAATGTGAGTTGCTAATTTTTACTTGAGCACATATAAAGCTTTCATCAGGAAGAATATAAAGTAGTAGACTACAATCGGATACTTTAAATATACACATTCAGCTGAAGGAATAATGACTCTTTGCATTTTCAACTAAAAGACTGCTACTACCTCTATTGATTTACCCTGAAGACTTGGGGGCCCATTTACTAAGGGTCAAGGTGAATTTTCGAATTAAAAAACGTTGATTTTCGAAGTAATTTTTGGGTACTTCGACCATCGAATAGGCCAAATCCGAATATCGGAATATAGAAGTACTGTCTCTTTAAAAAACTTCGACACTTCGCCACCTTAAACTTGCCTAATTGCCATGTTAGCCTATGGGGATCTCCTAGAACCCATAGCCAATATTTGGCTAAGTTTTGAGAAGTGGAAGGATTTTTTTGTAAAATCGTACGATCGAACGATTAAATCGTTCAAACCGTTCGAAATACGATCGTACGATCTTAAAAATTCTTCGACTTCGAATGTCGGACTACCCTATTCAATGGTCGAATTCATGTAGAACTTCGACCCTTGATAAATCTGCCCCTTGAAGAGTGGATTCCGTTGCAATGAAATGACTCACCGTATGTTTTCAAGAATAATTCCACAACATAAGGTTCTGTACCAGATACTGTAGTTCATTGTTATCTCTTTTCTGTTGTATCTTCTCAAAACTAGTGTGAAATGTAGGCAAGAATAGAACAAGCATCAGCGCTAGACTTTATTCTTCTGTGTATGCAAAATGCTTCTTCATAGACATCCCTCAGTCTTGGAGACAATATTTTAGAAATTTAAAAGAAAGTGACTATGACAATGCAAGAGTTTACTTTTCCAACAAAGTACAGTTTCAGCCCTGACACGATGTGGGTTGAGAGTGTGTGAAGATATTTTAGTTGCAGGGATCTTTGAAAACCATACATACTCAATTATTATTTTGGCAGCTTAAGTAAATACTTTAGTGACGATTAAGATAATGTGTTTAAATTTGAACTGTTGGGGATCCCTTTAGGAATTCGCAGTTTGGATTTTTTTAAATGCCTCCTTAAATCATGGAAGATGATATAATGGGGATTATGTACTAAACTCCAGTCGTGTTGTTTGTTGCAGAATTTTTCATATTTTTTTAATAAATCGATTTTTTTCGAGATTTATTAAAGTCTGATGCAGCAAAAAGTTAGAATCCAAAAATCCCCCATCGCAGACCTGCCCTGGTTGTATATAAGTCAATGGCATCATAAAAAAATGTGGAAAAAGCCCAAAAAATCTAGAAATTTAAAAAAAACCTCTTATTATTCGGATTTTCGCTAGATTTTATCGAGTTTTTACCCGAACCAATTAAATCGAGCTTTTTAAATATCAAATAAGGTCAAATTGTGGATTCTTGTTTGGTCTGAATTTTTGATTTAAATAATCAGAAAAATTCAGATTGTGATAAACAACCACCTAAAAGTAGCAATCAAAGTGGTTAATTGGGTCAGATTTACTTTTTATGACGTAAGATGTTGTAGTATGATATTGCTATAGGCTTTTGAAACGTAAACTAAGGTCTGTTGGCTTTGGTGATGGTGTACATGAATAGAGAACTGGCTGAAGGATTATATATAGACGGTAATGTGACTTTAATTAGACTACGGTACCACCAATCTGATCAATCAATCTGATTGAATCAATCCATGCTGTGTCATCCAACAAGGGGATCTTGACAAACTGCCAATCTGGGCTGCTAATTGGCAAATGAGGTTCGATATGACTAAATGTAAGATTAGGCACTTGGGATTTTAAAAATATGCAGACTACTTGTTCCTGTAATGGGACTGCAATAGACATATTTTTTCATGGAGAAGCACCTAGAGGTACCTGTAGATAACGTGTGCTTATATTTAAAAGAAACATTATTGAAACAGAGTAAAGGAGGCCATAAAACTCCAGTCAAGTATTCTCTCCTACCGAAAGCCTACGAGAATAATGGACAGAGAGCATATGAGGAGATATACACAGTATGGCTATGTTTCTATTGTTTCGTAGGAAACTATTTTTTTTTTTCATACAGTGTTATTGGTAAGGGTATGGTCAGCTTAAGTCCAGATAATTGTGAATTCTTGTGTATAAAAGATGTCAGTTATGAAGAAAGGCTGCCCAAGTTGTGATGGTTTGCACTGGAGAAAAGGAGCTTGAGGGGATATAATCACAATGTATAAATATATAAATGCACATGCAGTATGCAGCTTTGTTTACCAGCAGGTTTGATCTTAAAGAACCAGTGTCACCAAATAAATGAAAGTGTTTTCAATACATATAATATGTATTTTTGTACTGTTACCCACGAATGGTAAAAAGTTTGCATTAGAGACTAGAGATTATAATATAGTTTATAAAAATTATCGGCTGTGTCGCCATGGTGGGAACAATGTCTGTATAGCCTACATCAACATAGCAAATAATGGGGTAAATTTATCAAAGAGTGAAGTTCCGCCACTAGAGTGAAATTCTGCAGCTCTCAATTCATTTCTATGGGATTTTGAAAGGCGTATTTATCAATGGGTGAAAGTGAAAGTTCACCCTTTGATAAATACGCCTATAAAAATCCCATAGAAATGAATGGAGAGTGGCGGGATTTCACTCTAGTGGCGGAACTTCACTATTGACTTCACTCTTTGATAAATATACCCCATAGTCTGTAGAAAAACCTGAGCGATAAACTGGGGTCAATATTAATTCATGGATTTCCACATAACTATAAAATGAAAACATATGTCTTAAATGAAAACGCTTGTCTTATAAAAACAGGCATTTGTAGTTACAAAGTGAACACAAAGCAATTTGTACGTGGAAACGTTTTCCAATTCTTGGTTTTACTGGTCCTTTGAGGTGCGAAAAATGTGAACCTGTGGCATTTGTTATTGTATGTTCCCCCAGCGTAAATGAATCATGCCCAACCTGTTGCCTTTCAGCAGTTGTTGAGTCCAGGCAAACCCCTAAAAGTTGGTTGTTGGGGAGGGGTGGATTGCTAGGGACCAAGCACTTGAGCATTCTTGATATTAATACTAAAAATGCCTAATTATTAGTCTTACTAAACCAACATGTTTAGTTGTTTATTAGGAACAACATTACACATTATGGATCCTGTACTGTGCCTTTATATATCAGAGGCTATGTAATACACTGCACATTGAAACTAGGGGGTAAATTTACTAACCTGCGAAAATTCGCCAGCGACGGCTTTGCACCCATCACTACACTTGGCCAGGTGAAAATTCGCTCAGACAACGCTAATTTACTAGAATGCGAAGTTGCATCCAGGGATACCGAATACTGGTGAATTTTCGCTAGCGTTAATTCGGCAATCAAATAGAATATGCGCTAGCGTTCAATTATGCATAGCACAACTTCGTTAGAGGTCTTCGCTCAGGCTAATTTGCATATGGCGGGAAATTTAAAGTTGAATGGACGTATATGTTGCAGCAAATACATTACATTACACAAGTCCAGGGAACCTTAATAAAATAAAAATAGAGTTGTTATAATGTCCTACACATGAGCCCACTGTATAGTTAATGTTCCATGTGTTAGAAAATGTAAAAAGGAGTTTTGCAGGCTATCACTCTGAAAAAAGGAAAGGATGCCAGCGTTTTTTGGGACCTAGAAACTTTTTCCACTAAAAATACAATGTAAGTAACAAAAGATTGAGGAAGATCTATACACTCCAATGCACTTCGCCTGGTCTGAGCTGGTGAAGGCAAGTCTAGTGAAAGAGGTAACGTTCAGTAAAATCCGCATCTTAGTGAATTTGCGGAGTAACGTCCTTTCGCCAGAGCGAAAATTTGCCTGGTGATAGAGTGCGAATGACCGCTAGCGTCTGTTTCTTTCTATACCGAAGTTACGCCTGCGCCTGTTAGTAAATCAGCCAAGTGCCTAAAAGTGATAATGTTGGCGAACCGTCGCCAGCGTTAAATCTGCCCCCTGGAGACATTATCCACATCTGTTTTGCCTCTTTTTTGCTGCATTTTGCTGCTAAGTTTCAATTAAGTGAGCGTTTGCTTTTAGTTATGCCGAGTGGTGTAATATTTAGGAGAATGTTGTCGTTCTTACAGTATAGTTGGCTGAACACATATCGCTGATTGAAATCCAGAGAGATGTTTTTTTTGTGTGTGTCTTTTTCCTATGCGGTATAAAAAATAAAGAAAGGCAAAAATGTTAATGGAAAGAGATGACAAGTGGAATCCCAGCCTTCAGCTTCTGTAGTACTTTAGCACCACCTTGTGTGAGCTGATAAGGTTATCACTTTCATCAGGGCATGGTTACACTCCCACACAGATCAGGAATAGGGCAGAGGCCTTAAAATCATAAGCTTCCCAATAACAAAAGAGGGAAATGTACACCAAATAGCACCTGTTGATATAGAGGCTCATATACCTCCCTACGGTGATTGATAAGGATATGCCAAGTCACTTAGACATTTTGCAACAATAAAAAAAGCCCTAGAAATGTATTTGGATCAAATAGAGTCTATTGTAATTGGGAGCTTTCTGGATAACGGCTTTCCAGATAATGGATCCCATACATGTATAAAGTAGCAGGTACATTTGTTTTCCAGAACCTCTATTTTAAATATGCCGCTCTACCTTCTTATTTCTACATTAGTGCAGATGATTAAATTCCTTTATTTGTGTTTAACTTTCCATTAACAGACATGACCATCAGCTCCATTTCACTGTGCCCTTCCTTACGTGGATCCGAGTGCTCCATGTCCCTTCTCTGTGCACAAGAACGCCCGCTGCACTATTTTTAGCTTCTCCTTCCAAGAACAGCTCTACATTCCCGAGCCGTAACCAACGCAAGTACTAGTAAGTCTCTGATCAAACATCACCGGCATCATGTAATGATTAATGGTATACTTGCAAACATTTTCATCTCCCAACTACGTATCAGGAAAATTGACTATAAACAAAATATTTAGGCCAAAAATAATTTCAGCCAAATTTAACATCAGCCAACGCTAAGGTTAAAAAATGTGTAAACAAAGACCAGATTCTGATGTTAAGAACATTCAACATCCTTGCAGATAAAGCAGATGTGTAAATATATATATATATATATATATATATATATATATATATATATATATATATATATATATATGTATGTATTTCTTTTTTTAGCACTTTCTTTCAGTGCAGTTATATTTCTATATTTTCTCGGCATACACAGACATTCCTTTCTTTTGTAATCTGATGATAAATCCTGATGCTTAACACATTTGATCATGTATAGCTGCCAACATTTGAAAATAATTTACAGGGTCACTTAAATAGGGTTAAGATAAAATGTAACGAATGTTAGAAACTTATTGCTCCAGGCCTAGTAACCCATAGCAACCAGTCAGTGTTTTCAAAAAGGTAAATGCTGCCTGCTGGTGTCACCTGTATTTGCATTGCTTTTCTACATACTATCACATTGTGCTGGCCATGTGCAGGGTATCCAAACCCAGGTTTGGACTGGAGCATTGGGGCCCACCAGGATCCAAACTTCCGGGGACACCGGGTCGCATATCATCTTTTTTGGGGGGGCCAGTTGATTGGGGAGTGGGTCTGGGCTGGTGGCGGCCCACCGAGTTTTTTCCCGGTGTCCAGTCAGCCCAGCCGACAACGTCAACGTTCGATTAGAAGGATTTAATCATTTGATCGTACAATTTTACTTCGATAGCAGGATACCCAAATTCGATGAAAAAAAGTTTGACTTCGATATTCGAAGTCAAAGTATTTCAATTCGATGGTCGAATTTCGAAGTATTTTTAACTTAAAAATTCGACCCTTTATAAATCTGCCGCTAGTTGTGGGTGAGACCTAAGCTCATGATTAAGTACCTTGCTGGTACGAAACGCGTAGGGCCTATGCAGATGAATTTATATTTTTATTTATGACCAATAAAAACGTATTTTTTTAACTGTGGATTCCTCTGAGTGCCGGTTAGCCCTGTTCTTTTGCTGTGTGTTTCAGGTCTACAACTCTCCCACAAAAAAAACATTTAAAATTTTAATCTGGAATCTTGTTTCTAAGGCATTCAGGTATGTATGGTGCACAACCATGTATACCTTTTTGGAAGGTTTAGAGCCAAAAAGCATGGCAACTGTGAAGTAGTGAGCCAATAAAATGAAGGTATTAGGCTGTTGAATTGGGAGACTGGACTTGTCATCCACAGTTTCTAAATATGAACAGATGTGGTGACAGAAATAATATATAAAATAGTGGACACAAAATTGCACCCCTTAGTGTGCCATACACTGTACACTTTCACTTCCCCTTGTGCACTGCAACTCCACTTTGCTTCTTGGTTCTGGTTCTACCTTGGTTACACAGTACATCCGGCTCAAGACCCAGGGTGCAGTGCAAGGGGTTGTTCATTTTTAGGGGCAGAATTATCAAAGGTCGAATTTCAAAGTTATGAATTTTTTTAACTCTAATAAATTCAAATGTGCTCACGACTCGAATGGGAGGTCATTATGAAAAAACGTGAACGTTTAATATTCGATCAAATACAAACGACTCGGAAAATCGAATCTAATTCAAATTGAGTTTTTCTCCGAAAAAAACACTTGAATGTCAGAAAGGCAATTAACATCTTCAAATGGTTCAACTGACCTCTGCCATTGGGGCAAATTCACGAACCTGAGGAAGTTCGCCAGCGCCGGCTTCGCTCACAGCGCAACACTTCGCTAGCCGTAGATTTGCCAGGACAACGCTAATTCACTAAAATCCGAAGTTGCGTCCAGGGCTTCAAACTCTGGCGAAGTTGTGCTACCGTTACTGCCCCAAGCAAAGCAAAGTTGCGCTAGCGTTGGCTAATTTGCATGCGGCTGGATGTTAAGGTTGAATGGACGTATATGTTGCAGCAAATACATTACATTACACAAGCCCAGGACCTTAATAAAATAAAGTTGTTATATTGCCCTACACATGAGCCCACTGTATAGTTTATGTGCCATATGTTAGGAAATATATGGGGGAGCCGGGTACCCAAAAATATTTTTACGGACTTTTGCAGCCTATCATCCTGAAAAAGTAAGACACCAGCGTTTTTTGGGACTTAGAAAATGTTTCAACTAAAAATTGACGAAGCCCTATACATTCCATTGCACTTCGCCTGGTCTGAGCTGGCGAAGGCAAGTTTGCCGGAACAGGGAACGTTGAGTAAAAGGCGCATCTTAGTGAATTTGCGAAGTAACGCTCTTTCGACAGAGCGAAACTTCGCCTGGTGTAAGAGTGCAAAGTAGCGCTATAGTCTATCTCCTTCACTAGCGAAGATACGCCTGCGTCCGTTAGTAAATTGGTGAAGTTCCGTAATGACGTTACACAGGCGAATTTTCGCTAACGTTAGTCACTTCACCCTTTAGTGAATTTCCCCCATTGACTTGTACATGAACTCAGCAGTTTTTAGGTGGCGAATATTCAAATTAGAACAGTTTCCAGGGTCGAAGTGTGATAAATCTCACATTTGAATTCCAAGTTCTGTTCCTGCTATCTGATACGGAGAGTCCGAGAGTGCTGGCGGTTGCAGTACAGTCACATTATAAATACTTGTGATGGCTGAGACTGATGTGCCATTTAATATTTCCCTTAGGTTTTGTGCCTTGTTAAAGCTAAACCAGATTGAAAACAACTTGCGTTTTAAACATAATTAGAATGTGTAATTTTAATATTGCAATTGATATATTAATAAAAGACTTATAATGTCAATTATAAATGTACCATATGTGGTGTAAAAAGGATTAGGAATGAGTGTTCTGAACAAGCTTTTGACATACGAATCTAATTTATTACAGGAAAGTTTACAAAAAGATGATAAACAGTATAAAAATCACACAATAAAGTTGGCCACGTCCCATTTGTAGAATTTGTGTTACAGCAGGGCCAAAGCCCTATAATCCGCATCCGGCCCCTGTAATGAGGATTCATTGCTTTGGAACTCACGTCTAGTCCTCTCTCTCCTACCCTGCAAAACTTTGCGAATAGAAATTTGCCTGTCACCATGTAGTATTCTTCATTAGACTTTTATTGCATTACGAATTTTATTTGCGCATGGCAAACCTTTAACACCTAACATAGTAACATAGTAACATAGTAAGCTAGGTTGAAAAAAGACACACGTCCATCAAGTTCAACCTTTTAACTCTATTTTGACCTGACTAACTGCCAGTTGATCCAGAGGAAGGCAAAAAAAACCCCATCTGAAGCCTCTCCAATTTCCGGGTTTGTAGTGGGGTTTGTGGGCAAAGTTTTCCTGATATGTCCTGAGCACAGATATAAAGCCCAAGAATGGCACCCACAGTATCCCGTCCAACAGGTCCGTCAGTCTGGAGATTGCAGAGTCTCACCACCGGCACCACAGCCACGGCTTCAGCGTAGATATGCCTCTTCCCTGCAGTGTAGCTTTCCTGTGCCAGACGTATCACCCCCGTTTGCGCCCCAGAAGGGCCCGCACACACAGTCCTACCCGGCAAGAAACCAGACATGTGCCGACACCCACTGGGGGACCGCATAGCACCCATAGGAGACACAATCCTACAGGAAAATACTATAGTGGCGGGGGAGCTCTGAATAATGGCTGTGTATCGTGGTTGACAGAATGAAGCACATCTTAATGGGGATCAAGTACAAGGTAGTGTTTTAATTAGGGATGCACTGAATCCACTATCTTGGATTTGGCCGAACCCCCGAATCTTTCGCCGAATACCTACCCGAATCCAAAACCTAACTTGCATATGCAAATTAGGGGTGGGAAGGGGAAAACATTATATACTTCCTTGTTTTGTGACAAAAAGTCACTTGATTTTCCTCCCCGCCCCTAACTTGCGTATTTTATTTTCGTAGGATTACCGGCATTCTGCTGTAATTTGTCACTAATCAGTAAGAGTTAGAGATAAACACGTTGGTAACTACCTTTCTAGTTCTATAGAAAAAACAGAAATACCATTAGAGCACCAAGCCAAGGCTATTTGTTTCCTACAGTTATTTGTACCACTAAACACAACAACACCAGGTAAATATGAAAAATTATTTCAGGGGAACTGCGGGCCCTCAGGGTGGTTACAAATAGTGACTAAAGGAGTCCAGTCTGAAGTTTACATTTGGTATACAGGTTGTTCTATCCAGATACTACATTTCTTTTTCAATTATTTATACTGTATTAAAGTTTTAAAGCTAAACAAGCAAATACATGACAGATTATCAATTAAAGGAGAAGGAAAGTAAGCTTTAACAGAGAGGTCTATATAAATACACCAGTAAACCCTCAAAGTAATGCTGCTCTGAGTCCTCTGTCAAAAGAAACACCACATTTCTTTCCTTCTATTGTGTACTCATGGGCTTCTGTATCAGACTTCCTGTTTTCAGCTTAAACCTCCAGGGCGGGGCTTGAGCATGCTCAGTTTGCTCCTCTCCCCCTCCCTCCTCCCATCCCTGATGTAATCTGAGCTCAGAGCTGTAAGTGAGCAGGGAGAGACTCAGGCAGGAAGTGATGTCACACCAAGCTTATATGGCAGCTGTTATCCTAAACAAACAGAGACAGTGTCTAGAGCTGTTTACTCAGGTATGGTAAAGCATTCTGCATAATTGCACTATTGTGGCTAATCTGTTGGCAATAAACTGTCTTGGAGCTTTCCTTCTCCTGTAAGATATCCTAGATACTCACAATTGTTACAACATTGCTTTCACATAATGAAACAAGACAAATAGCTAGTTTAGGGGCATAGCTAAATGTTGAACCACAAAGGAGGGCTCCAGTCCAAAAAGCCTCAGAACATCTGCCGTATTCAGTTTTTACCATTATATTCATTCCTGATTCCAGTCACAGCTTAGTCCAAACAAAAAGTCATGTCTAATACAATTATGGGATCTGTTACCCAGAAAACCTGTTATCCGGAAAAGCCCCAAATTATGGAAAGGTTGTCATCCATAGACAACATTTTATCCAATTTTTTTTTATTTCCCTTTTCTCTATAATAAAAAAATAGTAACTTTTAATTGATCCAAACTAAGATATAATTAATCCTTATTAGAGGCAAAACCAGCCTATTGGGTTTATTTAATGTTTAAATGTTTTTTTTAGCAGACAAGGTATGAAGAGTCAAATTACATAAAGATCTCTTATCTGGAAAACCCCAGCCCAGCATACCTATAGTAGGTGCTTGCCCACCTAACCCAGGTACCGTTATGGACAGATACTCTAGGCTGAATGGCTGCTAGGAGCGAAAGTAGGTTACAATTCGTACAGGTTAGACCAAGTTTTGCCATTTGTTTTCCTTTTAGCAGTTGGCCAGTTTTATATCTTGGGTTATTCAACACAAAATTTGTGCTCACCTGTTTCCAATAGACCTTTTCAGGTGCCAGGTGCTTAACAGTCTATAAGACCCCCTGCTCAGGGTTAAAATATCATAGAAGTCCAAGGAAACTGTAGCACACTGGTCCAATCTGTAGTGCAAAAAAAGTCTTGTTTTTATTGGCTCAAAGTAGACATCAAAGTTTGGCAACGTTTGGGCCACACTGGGCCCTTTATCAAGCTTGTTATCTTGTTAAGGCTTGATGAAGGGCCCAGTGTGGCCTGAAGCGTTGCCAAACTTTAATGTCTACTTTTAGCCAATAAAAGCACTTTTTTTTGCACTACAAATTGGACCAGTGTGCTACAGTTTCCTTGGACTTATATCTTGAGTTAGACCAAGTTCTAGTGATTGCTAACTTGTTTAAATATTATATTTTATTATCTTATAACAGTTGTATGCTTTGAGTTGTCATCAGCAGCCTAGAAGTTTGGAAATCCTATGAAAAAACATAAGGAATGATTAATTTACGTTTACACCCAACAAACACATTCATTCTGCAGGAAATGTAGTTATCCAATGAAGTGGAGTATGGGTTTTATGACCCCCCCTTTTATTTTCCCCTTTTCTTCACAAATGTTCATTTTGACTTCAGCAACACCTATGTTGCATTAAAATACAAGTTTACCATTACTTTAAAGGTTTTTACAAGCCTGTGGTGTAAAGGTTTTGGCTTACTAAGCAAATACAGGTGTAACCAATTAATTTCAGCTCACTTTGAATGCAGTAATAATGCTCTGGAAAAGTCCAACTCCTTTCTACTACATTCTATGTCCCCATATAGTAACCATTCTCCTAATCTTCCTCACCTCTTGACCGTACCTAGTTATACAGTAACTCAGCATGAAAAAGAAAAGCTTAAAAAAACCTTACAGCTGATGTCCCATTGGATGGATTTTCTTATGGGAGAGAATCAACTGAACTCATGTTCCATTGCCATTTGATGTCAGAAAGTATGAGTGGTCAGTAGCATTCTCTGGGGCATTGTATACCTTCCTCCCAAATCACTTGTTAGACTTATGTCACAATGTTTCCTTTCTCAAAGGACAGAGGACTTCAATGGAAGCCACCTGACAACTACCTGAGGTTCTTGGTACACAATACACATTAAAGCAGGGTTGTGTGTTGCCAGTGAGTTTTGACACTAAACCAGCTAATTAATATACCATAGATAATGCTGCTTCTTTAAAACACTTTTTTTCAGTGACACTATGATACACCTATATGATAACATTTTAAAATGTTTTTTTACATTGTTCTGCACATCTCGACTGTTTTATCACAGTTCAGCGTGTACAGATATGGAATCTATTAACCAGATTTCTTGGGACCTGGTCTTTCTGTATGGTCCCTGGTGAGGCCTCATCTGGAGTATGCAGTGCAGTTTTGGACTCCAGTCCTTAAGAGGGATATAAATGAGCTGGAGAGAGTGCAGAGACTAAGTGCAACTAAATTGGTTAGAGGGAGGGAAGACTTAAATTATGAGGGGAGACTGTCAAGGTTGGGGTTGTTTTCTCTGGAAAAAAGGCGCTTGCGAGGGGACATGATTACACTATACAAGTACATTAGAGAACATTATAGACAAATAGCAGGGGACCTTTTTACCCATAAAGTGGATCACCGTACCAGAGGCCACCCCTTTAGACTAGAAGAAAAGAACTTTCATTTGAAGCAACGTAGGGGGTTCTTCACAGTCAGGACAGTGAGGTTGTGGAATGCACTGCCAGGTGATGTTGTGATGCTGATTCAGTTAATGCCTTTAAGAATGGCTTGGATGATTTCTTGGACAGACATAATATTAAAGGCTATTGTGATACTAAACTCTATAGTTAGTATAGATATGGGTATATAGAATTTAATTAAAAGTAGGGAGGGGTGTATGTATGGATGCTGGGTTTTCATTTGGAGGGGTTGAACTTGATGGACTTTGTCTTTTTTCAACCCAATTTAACTATGTAACTATGTAACTATGTAACTATGGCACACTACTGGAAAACACCTCAGACACTCCATTTAAGTTAGGCAAAGAGATGCTTCTGTCATTGTCAAACACCACTCGAGGGGGCAAAAAATAAGGTGATTTGCTACTGTTTTTCGGGTTGTTTGTTTGTTTTTTTGCATTTTTACGACCACCCAAAATAAATGAGGCATTCAACCCTTATTTAAGAAAGGTACAAAAAAGTATTGCAAAACATGTTGCCTTCTTTTATAGACATGAGACATGGATGTTTGCAGTTTGCAGTAGAAACATATCTACCCATTTGTAATTTTTTCAAAAATATATGATTATCCAGGGGCAACTTACTGTTAGAACACATATAACGTAGGCAATTAGTTTTGCTTGCAGCCAGCAATACAGTATATCAGCCATGACATTTTGGGGCACATTTACTTAGGGTCGAAGTTAAATCCTTCGACTTCAAATATCGAAGTCGAAGGATTTACCGCAATTCGCTCGATTCGAAGGATTTTAATCCATCAATCGAAGGATTTTCCTTCGATCAAAAAAAGCTTAGAAAGCCTATAGTCCCCATAGTCTAACACTGATGTTCGGTAGGTTTTAGTTGGCGAAGTAGGGGGTCAAAGTTGTTTTTTAAAGAGACAGTACTTCGACTATCGAATGGTCGAATAGTCGAACGATTTTTAGTTCGATTCGAAGTTGTAGTCGAAGGTCGAAGTAGCTAATTTGATGGTCGAAGTAGCCAAAAAAAAGTTCGAAATTTGAAGTATTTTTTCTTCTATTCATTCACTCGAGCTAAGTAAATGTGCCCCTTTTTCTGCACTGTATTCATTTTAAGGTACTATTCTAATGAGTGCCACCTTTCATATTTTCTGCTCTGGGATCCTTGCTGCTGCCTTGGGCAAAAGTTTGGCTTTTAATGTCTTAGGTTCCAATTGTACTCTACTGCGTATGCAAACAGCCCAGTGCCAGCCTGGGGTCTAGGGCTTGCGATTGTTTTAGACATTTTCTTTCCCTTTCGCTATTATCTCATTTGATCCTGTTGGATTTCCTGCATTGCTTTATGTTGCTAATTAGTAGAGGTTGACTGACAGCAGCTTCAGTCTCAATGTAAAATAGGTTTAATGACCTTTTTATTTCATTGGCCGAGGAGTGATAAACATACAGCATTTGCATTCGGCCCCAAATTTGAGAGAGGATCCCTTGGGCAGAAAACAAGCTTTGAAAGAACCAATGGCATTATTTGGTAGTCTTAGTAGTCATTGTAGGGTTGCCAATCTGTGGCTTGCTAGCTGTTGCTAAACTACAATACTCATCATTCCACTGACACCAAAAGCCCTTCCTCTTCTCTGAATCTGGCCCCATACTGGAAATGTATTGCCCCTCTTTATGTCTAGGTGTTGAATCATTCATCTAAAATAAAACTGATATGTCAGAGACAAAGTTCAACATCTGCTCATAGAGTTATGAACCTCTGGGGTTTCACATCTCTTTGTTTTGCTGGGATTCTAACACCCGAGCAACAGTAAACTTAATGATGTTCTTAAAAATGCCAGAAGTGTTTCCCCCAACTGGATTGTTTTACTGATCAAAGTTTCTGTCAAGGGTCTCCAAAGTAGATGTATCTGGGGAAAGGGAACATGGAAGGCCCCTTGGCTCAAACCTTTAGACACATCTAGGGATGTAATTGCTGTTTCTGGCGGCACAACAGGGTTTTATTACACAAAATGAAATAGTCTTAAAACAGTCCAAGCAAAAAGGAAATTGCATCTCAGTATGGTTTCTTGATCATATAACTCAAAATGAGCTTTTTTTCCAACATTTAAGATATTAATCTAAATTCTTTCTTTATAAGATATTTTAACATACAGAAAGAAAGATCTTTGGCAAAGTTTCCGACAGTGCTGACTGAGAGTGTGTGTTAAATACACAAATATTTCTTTACTATACACTACGTGCATTCATTTGTACTGCTCTTATAATAATGGAAATTTAGAGAGGCTCAGCTTTCCCAAAAGAGATTAGCTGCTATATATTTAGTTCCACTTCTGTTAGTTCCGCCAACATGCACAAACAAGCACATTGCTGTGAACACACGTTACCTGGGGGAAAGGCCCACGTTATACATATAGGTGTACAAAATACGTAAAAGCAGCATATTACTAACTTTATATTTATGTTCCCTGCACTGCTTTTCTTTCCATTGTCGTTTACATCTGTGTGTTTCTCTACTCTTTCCTTATCCTTTTTCCAGCATTTCTTTCTATTTTTACATATTGTTCTAACTTTTCCTACTGTTTAATACCCATTTTATATCTCATTATCCCCTTTTTTTCAGAATGCAGCTCCTTCTGCCTGAATCTTTTGACAAAGCTTTCCATTTATTTCCCTGCCCTGGCCTCTTCACATATGTATGTTCCTAAAGTAGAATGTGAATAAATGACTGCAAAAGTCCTAACCTTGCCCCTTGTAACATAAATCCACCATAGCCAGCAACAATAAGATCTCTTACCCCGGGCCCCCCAGTCCGGGCCCCCCAGTCCGACCCTGCTCTTACCCACAGCCCCAAACAGTAGCAGGCAAGAGCGCACATTCTAGAAGTACAGTATACACATTAGATAAGAACTACAGGGGCTCATGCAGTCCAATCCTCCCACATGTAAAGTTGGCCATACATGGATAGATCCGCTCGTTTGGCGATGTCTCGATCGGGGGAGCCCGTCGGGGGCCCCCATACACGGGCCAATAAGCTGCCGACTTGGTCTGTCGGAAGCTTTTATCGGCCCGTGTATGGCCACCTTTACTCACTATTACCAGGGCTGGATTTACCTGCCCGGTGCCCCAAGGCCTCAGCCTCCTAGCGCCCCATGGCCTCAAGCCATAGCGCAGTGGAACTCAGAGTTCCCAATGTAATTTATGCGAGGCTACATGGCACCCCTAAAATTTCACCACCCTTAGGCCCGGGCCTTTGTGGCCTCACCATAAATCCGGGCCTGAGTATTACTGGCTGCTGTTTAAAGGGGTGGTTCACCTTTAAAGTAACTTTTGGAATGTTATAGAACGACCAATTCTAAGCAACTTTTCAATTGGTTTTCATTATTTATTTTTTTATAGTTTTATAGTTATTTGTCTTTTTCTTCTGATTCTTTGCAGCTTTCAAATGGGCATCGCTGTCCCCTTCTAAAAAAAACAAATGCTCTGTAAGACTACAAATGTAGTGTTATTGTTACTTGTTATTGCTGATCCTTCTATTCAGACCCTCACCTATTCATATTCCAGTCTCTTATTCAAATCAATGCATGGTTGCTAGGGTAACTTGAGCCCTAGTTACCAGATTGCTTAAAATGCAAATTGAAGAGCTGCTGAATAAAAAGCTAAATAACTCAAAAACATTCAATAATTAACAATTAAAACAAATTGCAAATTATCTCAGAATATCACTCTCTACATCATACTAAAAGTTATCTCAAAGGTGAACACCCCCTTTAAGAAGTTACAAAAGACCAGGAAGGTTGGTACTAAGGGTTAGGCAGTAGTGATGGGCGAATTTTGACGCCGGTGCCCGTTTTTGACGCCGGCGCCCTTTTTTTGACGAATTTTCGCGGGCATTTTGCGATTTTATTCGCTGGCGGCGAATCGCGCAAATTCGACACTAATAAATTCGCCCATCACTATTAGGCAGAAGAGGCAAAGGTAGAGGGGCGCCAGGCACGTACCTCTTCTTATACCTTTCCCTAGTTCGTACCCTTGTTCCTCACCAACTGCATCTGTGCGATTTTCCGTGCATGCATGCTTTGGCATGTGGGCTCTTCTACGCATGCGCGCACATCTCCTCTTCCTCGAATGCATGCGTCTCCTCTTCCATGCATGCGGGCAAGTCTCCTCTTTCACGCATGCTAGGAGGGGAGGTATGGTTGGCCGGGTTGCCTAGGGTGCCTGACCGCCTAGGCCCGACACTGCAGAAGGCTGAGGCAAGAGATCACATGGCTATGAATTTACGTTACTGGGGACAAGGTTAGGGCTTGTTTTATTTAACGCTTGTCTTCCCTGTGCTCGCCACCCTTCTGTTCCTCGCAAACCATCTTGCAGATTCACCTGCGTTGCGTCTCCTGCAGGCCCCAGGGTGTGTGCGACCGTGCAGGCAGCAGTGGGCCCCCTCCCTGATCATTGACCAGTTTGGTGCTCTTCTGAATTTTGTGGGGCCCGACGGACTGGCTGGTTAAACATTCATTATTATTATGATGGTGGTAAATTAATAAGAGCGAGGGCCTCTGGCCCACCGGGTTCTTTCCTGGGGCCCCGGCAGGCTAGTCTGATCCTGGCCTCTAAAATTTCAGTCCAAATGTAAATACATAAATTATACATGTTATCCAAATCCCCATTCAGTACCCTTTGGTTTAGAAACAAAATATTTCATGGTTGAAAAATGAATGTATTGACCCATACTGTCTTCATTGCTTTTCTGCTCAACAGTCATGCCTGGAATGTATCTTATTCTCAAGATAGCCTTAAGTTTACCAGTAATTTTGCACCCAAGCAGTTTATTTAAAGTTAAACTCTTCTGAGAATTATTGCTCAGTTTTCCCCTTTAGAGCTTTAGAATACTTTGACGCCAACAGTAAATTGGGTTCAGCTAGTACCAATGACGCTTGAATTTTTAACGTGGGCTTTCTCTCCAAATTCCACGCTAACTGGCCTGCAAGCTGAGCACCTTGTCACTGCTTCAAACCCAAGGGGAGCTCCATGATTTGTAGACCACTGCCTTAAAGGGATACTGTCATGGGAAAAATTTTTTTTTTTAATGAACCAGTTAATAGTGCTGCTTCAGCAGAATTCTGCACTGAAATCCATTTCTCAAAAGAGCAAACAGATTTTTTTTATATTCAATTTTGAAATCTGACATGGGGCTAGACATATTGCCAATTTCCCAGCTGCCCCAAGTCATGTGACTTCTGCTCTGATAAACTTCAATCACTCTTTACTGCTGTACTGCAAGTTGGAGTGATATCACCCCCCTCCCTTTCCCCCCCCTCAGCAGCCAAACAAAAGAACAATGGGAAGGTAACCAGATAACAGCTCCCTAACACAAGATAACAGCTGCCTGGTAGATCTAAGAACAACACTCAATAGTAAAAACCCATGTCTCACTGAGACACATTCAGTTACATTGAGTAGGAAAAACAGCAGCCTGCCAGAAAGCATTTCTCTCGTAAAGGGCAGGCACAAGTCACATGACTGCGGGCAGCTGGGAAATTGAGAAAATGTCTAGCTCCATGTCAGATTTCAAAATTAAATATAAAAAAATCTGTTTGCTCTTTTGAGAAATGATTTCAGTGCAGAATTCTGCTGGAGTAGCACTATTAACTGATGCATTTTGAAAAAAAACATGTTTTCTGATGATCCGAGGATACCTTTAAGGTGTATATCTTTTATGTGCTCAAGAGTCTTTACCAGTAGAAAGCTATAGGAGCATGAACTATATCTAGTAATCTATATACATTGCCTTGTACTTGGAATAGTTGAGAACCTTTTTGAAGTTCGTACGGAGAGAAACAATGACCTGACAACACCAGCCTACATAAAGCCACAGAGCACAAGTTAGTTGTAATCATCATAGCCTTACATTTCAAAACAAGCTACAAAGAATTTTTTGATTAAGATCCAGTATGTTCTGGGTATTTATGGTCTCATCATTAAATGATTGAAAGCGGCCCCAGATGTTCATTTAACTTTTGCAAAATTTCATTCAGTATATTTTGTTGTCCTTTAGATTTCCTCTGTTTTTTTTTTCCTTAGGACTTTCGAATATGTGACATCTGCTCTTTGCCCCAGTGGGATCTTAAACATTTCTCCATCAGAAATCTCCTAATAAGATCTGATTAATGGTGAGTCAGCAGCACAAAGCAGGGAATCAGTGTGTAAATTCAACTAATGTTGTTTAAAAATGACTTCTAATGAGGAACAAATGGTAACGATCAAGTTTTTTCTGACAACTTTCATACTGATTAAAATGTACAAACAATATTATTCTCTTTAGTCGTCTTTATTGCTGTGTGCTGTGGTCTAAGGAATTTAGTCAAGATATTCTTTTTGTCCAGTTCTTCAGGAACCCATGATCCACCAGGTCTCATCAGTCCAGTGTGGCCCTTCTGTCCAGGGCAAAGGACCTCTTATGCATTTCTAGATCATTTCTAGATGTCCTTTAAAAACCACCAGGACAAAACCAGTATAGCACAATACTCCAGTGCAGAAGAAACCCAACTGTAATTGTACCTAGTGCTGTCATATTCAAACAAATGGGAGCAGGCCAGGTTTCCCTCTGTGGTTCTCCATAGGGGGGCACGGATGTAAAAAATGTTACATGGACTTAATAAAGAGTGTGAGCATAATGGTGGTTGTGTTTCCTCATCAATTCAACGATGGCATTCTGTGCCCTACAAGAGTCCGGGTCTAGGGAGGACTTATCAACTATTTAAAGTGATTCTGTCTCAGGAAAACATGTTTTTTACAAAATGCATCAGTTAATAGTACTACTCCAGCAGAATCCTGCATTGAAATCCGTTTTTCAAAAGAGCAAACAGATTTTTTTATATTTAATTTTGAAATTTGCTATGGGGCTAGACATTTTGACATTTTCCGAGCTGCCCACAGTCATGTGACTTGTGCTCTGATAAACTTCAGGCACACTTTACTGCTGCACTGCAAGTTAGAGTGATATCACCCCCACCCTCCTACCAGCCTATGTAATGTAAACAGAGCTTTGTCTGCTCGGCCTGTCAATTGAACAATAGGCAGGTATCAAGATAACAGCTTTCCCTGACAACTCTTCAGAAGGATTCTGCTGATTGGACTGAGAGGAGCTCTGTAGCTGCCTGCTGTTACCAGTGCTTTGCTTTGCTTTGACTAAAACAAGGCTGCAGACTGAGTTATACAGGGAACTCTGAGTATCACTCATGTATTATAAGAGATAATGTACCCCCTACTGTAAATGATAAGGATATTAGAAGTCAATAAGGGGTTATGTGACCATATAAAGGCACAAGGCTGCAGGCTGAGTTATACAGGGAACTCTTGAGTATCACTCATTTATTATAAGGGATAATGTACCCCCTGCTGTAAATGATAAGGATAAGGAGTTCATCCACTTTTAAGCACATTCTCTCTCTGAAAGCAAACTCCCTTGGCCTACCACCTGTAACCTTCTTATTCCTCAGTTTTAACCCTGCTAGTGGGAAGGTCCAGGCTATCCTTCTAACTGGTCTTGGATTGGGTCCAAGTTCAAATTGTGGCAACTATTAAGGTGGCCATACATGGGCAGATTTAAGATGCCGATATTGGCCCTTTAGACCAATATGGCAGCTTATCTGTCCATGTGTGGGGGCTTCTGATCTGTCCCCCTGATCGATATCAGGCCAAAAATCAGCCAGATATCATTCGGACAAGTTTCAATTTTTCTTTGATCCAGGACCACATCGCCTAGTACTGCTGAGTACATTGGCTACTGGGTGGCTTTTTTACTCAACCAACACTCACCTTTTGTTCTAGCAACTGCTTTGGCTCCTTAACCACAGATGTGCAGATTTTTATTCTTTATGCTTGTCTGTTTCAGTCTAACAATCTACCATTAACCATTCAGATTATAATAAATAGGAAAAATAACAAAAATTAGACGATATTCTGGCCATTAATTGACAGACAGCAGTAGTACTAAAGTTATGTCCGACAAATTGTAGTTACAGTCTCCCATTGATATTGTCAGATAGGCAATACATACAGAGATCTTATCAGAAGCCAATACACATCTAATAACCTGTCCAATTGACTAAACGACTGATTCACGGTACGAAAAATGTCGGGACACTCCACACACGATCCGAAAATCATATTTTCGTTTTGTACGACTGCATCTTTGCGTCTATGGCAGGCTTTTTTTCCTATGACCATTAGTTTTCAATTTTAAATATTTAGAGCTGAGAATTCTAATTCGATTCAGCAATAAACATTCGAAAATATGGATGCCTTCAAAAGCCCTTGGTCCAAATTTTCCAACTTGGCCGATTGACGACCCAACCGATATCCAAGTCTTTTGCGATATTGCCAGCTCGTCTTCCACCATTAACGCATCGAATATTGTATGAAACGTATCTGTGAGTCTAAGGGCCATGAAACACACATTCATTAAACGTTCTCCCTAATGATGTTACTGGACAAGTATGTTGCCTAGCCTTCTAGTAATAAAAGTAAATAGAAGTGTGGTCCATGGTGAAACTACAGACACACTGATAAAAAAGTGATCATTGTAATTGATTAATTGATTAAATTGATTAAAAGATTATTATTATAATTTAAAACACAGATGACATAGAAAAAGGCCCTATGACATGGAAGAGGCAAATTCAGACACATACAGAACAAAGCGATCATAATATCGACCCAAACCCCACTACATATATCCCCTAAAAAAAAAGAACCTCAAAAAAACGATATGATATACTGTTTATTCTATTAGCCAAGCAAAGAATCCACTGCTGTGGCTGAATAAATATATCTTAACATTCTGGGACTCAACATTTAATATTAATCTTGAAATAAACATGGTAGAAAGCCAATGGGTGTTATTTTGCAAGGAGACCATTAACACCAAAGGACGTGGCATCTTGTTACTAGTATTCAGGGTCTGAGCCAAATCCATTTCCTACAGCAGGTGATGTACCATATTATATTAAATCTCCTTATAAATGGGCATCCCGTGTAGACCGCTGTGTGTGCAAAATAACAGTCAGATGTTTCTACTTAAAAATGGGATTTTATTATGTGAACAAAGTTTACAGACTTGGGGCTACTTTCTGTTTTTATGTTATAAATAGTATTGGATGCTCTTATAGGGGCCGAACGTGTTCAACATCATTCAAAAAAAATGTGTGAACATAACTCTATGAAGAACCAGTATTAACTGCAAAAACTTAAGTAAGGACTGTTTTATGGCCACCATGCACAAGCATTGTCTTGCAGAATAGCTCTCTTTGAATAGTTTTAGATTTGGAGCAAACAAATAGAATCCTTATTATTGCAATGGACAATTCCATTAATGACCCCGTGCGGTTGGTCGAATTTTAATCCCCCTATTCGAATGTAAATTGGAATGTGAGATGTATCACACCTCGGACCATGGAAACAGTCCTATATTATATTATAGCCATTCAAATTTTTTTCTTAAATAACCTGCCAGTCGAAATTGTGAGTATATTTGAATTCTAAAAAACTCACATGAATTCGAAATTCAACCTTTGATAAATGGGCCTCTCCATTATAGGAACATGGGATGTACAGGTTTAGGATCTGTTATCTGGGAAACCGCTATCCAGAAAGCTCCAAATTACAGGAAGACTGACACCCATAGACTTCATTTTAATCAAATAATTCAAATTTTTATAAATTATTTCCTTTTTCTCTGTACCTTGTACTTGATGCCAACATATGATTGATTCTTATTGGAGATATAGCAATCCTATTGGGTTTATTCAATGTTAAAATGATTTTTTTAGTAGGGATGCACCGAATCCAGGATTCGGTTCGGGATTCGGCCAGGATTCAACCTTTTTCAGCAGGATTGGGATTCGGCCGAATCCTTCTGCCCGGCCGAACCGAATCCTAATTTGCATATGCAAATTAGGGGCGGGGAGGGAAATCACGTGACTTTTTGTCAGAAAACAAGGAAGTAAAAAATGTTTTCCCCTTCCCACCCCTAATTTGCATATGCATATGCAAATTAGGGTTCGGATTTGGTTCGGTATTCGGCCGAATCTTTGACGAAGGATTCGGGGGTTCGGCCGAATCCAAAATAGTGGATTCGGTGCATACCTATTTTTTAGTGGACTTAAGGTATAGAGATCCAAATTACAGAAATACCCCTTATCCAGAAAACCCCAGGCCTCAAGCATTCTGGATAACAGGTCTCATAAATAGATAATTAGAAGGAAAAAAAATGCTGTCATACTGTTATCACTTGTTTAACATGAAAATAAAATATTTTCAAAATAAATAGAAGAAAAAAAGAGCAACCAATACATGTGTCAGACATCTAAGTACAAATATTGAGACAAATATTCTAATTGGTAAATCAGAAGTCTGTTCCCTTTGAGACAAATATTCATTCTTTCAATGGTTATATACTGAATCACAAAGCTATGCTTTTTTGCAGATCTTGGTTATTAATGGCTGTTCTGAGCCTTGTTTGCAATGAGCATAGCCCATAAATCAAATAACCTGCAAAGATGGAGCATAAACCTTGGAAGCTTCTGTCCCTTAAGCAGTTTTTTAAGTTTAATCAAAGAAAACTATTGTCTTGGCTTCAATGGGTACTGTATAAACGCTTGCAGATGAGTTGCTTTTCAGATACAATTTTTATTTGTTCCTAATCCTGCTAAAACTTTTAAGCAGAGAAGTAAATGAAAGAGCAGTAACACATGGCAGCTATTCCATGGCCTCAAAATAGCCAGATATTAACATTAATTGCTCCGACATGGTGAATCAACAATGATGTGAGGGTAGAGGCATCTATTGCTCTGTTACTCTAATGGTCCTGGAAATATCAAAACATGAGAAACAGCTCTCAGATAAATAATTCAATCCCATGTAATTAAAAAGCAGAACACATATGGGATCCATAATCTGGAAACCCGTTATCCAGAAAGCTCCCAATTACGGAAAGGCCATCTCCAATAGACGTTGTTCTAATCAAATAGTCCAAATGTTAAAAAATGATTTCCTTTTTCTCTGTAATAATAAAACAGTACCTTGTAAGTTGTAGAAGGTTTCAGTCTTGAATGGGGCAGGAGGCAGCATTACCAGTTCCCAATCATCAGGATGGTGGTGCGTAGTGTTAGTATTCAGGTACATACACTATGGGGCCGATTCATCAATAGTCGAATATCGAGGGTTAATTAACCCTCGATATTCGACTGGGAACTAAAATCGTTCGACTTCGAATATCGAAGTCGAACGATTTTGCGCAAATCCTGCGATCGATCGATCGAAGGATTTTTCGTTCGATCGAACGATTAAATCCTTCGAATCGAACGATTCGAAGGATTTTAATCCAACGATCGAAGGAAAATCCTTCGATCAAAAAATCACAGGCAAGCCTATGGGGACCTTCCCCATAGGCTAACATTGACTTCGGTAGGTTTTATCTACCGAAGTAGGTGGTCGAAGTATTTTTTAAAGAGACAGTACTTCGATTATCGAATGGTCGAATAGTCGAACGATTTTTACTTCGAATTGTTCGAATCGTTCGAATTCGAACGAATTTAACCAATTCGATGGTCGAAGTACCCAAAAAATACTTCGAAATTCGAAGTTTTTTACATTCGAATTCTTCACTCGAATTTTGTAAATCTGCCCCTATGTCTTTCCACTATACCTTGCGCTGTTGTATGACAGGTATGTCAGTACTTCTATCAGGGGGCTGGCTTCTATTGATCAAATATGCTGTTTTTTTTTAGCAGCAACAATAAGAAAGTGAAGAATATTTTTTTTTTATTTTTTAAAAAAAGTCAAACAAACTAAAAGCTAGAGCATTTCAAAGTTCCCCTTGTGGAGCCAAGGTTGCTGTGTTCCATGTGGCCATGTTTGGATCACTGAATATTAATGTGGGGATGATACATTCTAAATATCATTGAAGACAGGGCTGCAGCTGTAGCCTCTATTAGCAACAAACAAATAACGGAGAATTAGTAATCCACGGGCTGGAAATTCCTGCCGGAGAGAGCAGATGTTTAAACAGCCGTTGTGGGACTGGAAATCTGAATATTCACCTGGAATAAATAGGAGAGGAGATACATTTTGCTGATTCATCTTAGATTTTAAAGATACATTACATATATTGTGAAACAATTACTGTCTTAAAATTGAGGTTGGAATTAGCAAGGAGTCTATTAAGAATAATAAGATGGAACCATAATCATCTCCCAGATAAAGCTACACTATCATTCTCATATCTAATATAGTTGCACAAGTTAGAAACTGAAGAATGTATACCATTGTGCAAATGGAAGGGGGTTTTGCCTCTTTTATTATTTATTATTCAGGAAGTATTTTAACTTCCTGCATCAAAGTTCATTAATTGGAAAGACATGGTGGGTTCTTGACAGAGAACACCATCACACAGGCTGGGTTGACACCTTCTCATTCTTAAACACTGAAAAATACATTAGGGGGCCGATTCATCAAGGGTCGAATATCGAGGGTTAATTAACCCTCGATATTCGACTAGGAATTGAAATCCTTCGACTTCGAATATCGAAGTCGAAGGATTTAGTGCAAATTCTGCGATCGTACGATCGAAGGATTATTCCTTCGATCGAACGATTAAATCCTTCAAATCGAACGATTCGAAGGATTTGAATCCAACGATCGAAGGAATATCCTTCGATCAAAAAAACGTAGGCAAGCCTATGGGGACCTTCCCCATAGGCTAACATTGACTTCGGTAGCTTTTATCTGTCGAACTAGGGGGTCGAAGTTTTTTTTAAAGAGACAGTACTTCGACTATCGAATGGTCGAATAGTCGAACGATTTATACTTCGAATCCTTCGATTCGAAGTCGTAGTCGAAGGTCGAACTAGCCCATTCGATGGTCGAAGTAGCCCCAAAAACACTTCGAAATTCGAAGTTTTTTTACTTCGAATCCTTCACTCGAGCTTGATGAATCGGCCCCTAGGAGTCATTCATGACATCAAGTGCAGTGTGCAAAGTGCAGTATTGAGTGCAAGTTGCCAGTTATGTTCTTTTACACACAAAGCAGTGTTTTTCCCATAATTCCAGTGACAGTGGTTATGAGTGGAAGCTATGTCTGATGCAATTGCAGCCCATGCAACTATGCATGCACTTTATTGTGAAATGGACACAAAGTTCAGTGTGAGAATGACGTGTGCACTGGTGTCACGTTCTGTCACTAAGGACAGATAGTAAGAAGGGAGCCTGTATACTGGATAACCTGGTGTATAATCATAAACAGGAGTACGGAGTTCGGAAGCCATGAAAAGATGAAGGTTTAATGAAAAAGGGGCACAACATTACCCAATGAATAAACAGAATATACTGAGATACCAGCAGGCAAAACACAGCCCAGTCAATGGGCCAAATGTCCGAACAGGCAACGAGCAGTGAAGGTCAAATAAACTAGCCAAGGTCGAGACAGGCAGAAGTTCAGAGGGAAAGACCAGAGAGCAGGCCGAGGTCATGTACTAAGAAGATCACATGAAGTAGGCAGGGAATCATTGAGAATGTCCAGAGAGCAGGCTGAGGTCAGTACTGAGAGATCACACAAAGCTTGCAGGGAACATGGATAAGGATACAGGAGCAAGGTCAAGGGTACAGGAAGAAGGACAGGGGTACAGGAACAAGGACAAGGGTACAGGAACAAGGACAAGGGTACAGGAGCAAGGACAAGGGTACAGGAGCAAGGACAAGGGTACAGGAACAAGGGTACAGGAACAAGGGTACAGGAGCAAGGAAAAGGGTACAGGAACAAGGCAATGGTACAGGAACAAGGACAAGGGTACAGGATCAAGGACAAGGGTACAGGAACAAGGACAAGGGTACAGGAACAAGGGTACAGGAGCAAGGACAAGGGTACAGGAGCAAGGACAAGGGTACAGGTCACCAGGGTTGGACTGGGCTGGCAGGCCCCGGCTCTTTTGGGCCTCGCCGGGCCAGACCTGCTCCTTCACTCCCTCTTCTTTCACGATGCAGCGCTGGAGAAATGGGCAAGAGCACATGCGTTCGTGCATTGGGGGGGCACGGGAGGTATTGGCAGCACAGAGGAGTATGCAGCTGGGGGGGGCTGGTGATGGTGTGTGGGGTCCATGAGACTGCAGGGGGCCCAGGGCCCCCCAATCTGACACTGTCACTTGCATATTAAACACCAGAAATGATGCTAGATGGATGCTGCAATGTGAATTTAGGCAAAACAGATGCAATTGTGCCAGGCAGAGCACAATTGTGCCAGATGCATCACTCCATTGTGACCACAATGATGCCGGGACACTGGGAAAAGTTGCACTGTGGAAAAAAAAGAACAGGAAATGCAGTCAAATTTGCACTTTATTCACTGAACTCGCAGATATAAAGGATAATACACCCTAATATCTGTGCAACCCGTTGCTGTTATTTAAATGAAGAATAAACTTTAATGAAAGTGAATTGTTCTTAATGAACCACAAGGTGGCAGTATATATTATAGTTGAAATGGTAACGACACCCAGAATGTTGCAGCTGTTCCTGAATCTGTAGCCGTAACTCATATCAAGAATTAAAATACAGAGGTGGGTTGTGTCCTTAGATTTAGTATTACAGTGAAGTGATTGGCCCCTGTGTGGAACCCATAGGCCAAACATGACAATGTTATAAGGGTGATTAACCTTCAAGTAAACTATAAGTATGTTATAGAATGGCTAAATCTAAGCAACTTTTCAATTGGCCTTCATTATTTTTTTTTATCATTTTCCTTTTTTCTTCTTCTGACTCTTTCCAGCTTTCAAATAGGGGTCACTGACCCCATTTTGAAAACAAATGCTCTGTAAAGCAACACATTTCTCCTTTTTATTACTTATCTTTCTATTTAGGCCCTCTCATATTCATATTTCAGTCTCTTATTCAAATCAATGTATGGTTGCTAGGGGAATTTGGACCTTAGCAATCAGATTTCTGAAACTGGAGCTGCTGAATAAAAAGCTAAATAACTCAAAAAATACAAATAATGAGCAATGGCAATCAATTACAAATGATCTCAAAAAATCACTGCTTTTATATATTTTATATTATAACCTCTGTTTATAAACTGTCCTTTTTATAAACCGGTTTCCTGGTCCAGGAGGATCATTAGAAACAGGTTTGTATAGAAAACCGATAACACGAAATACATTGTTGTACTCTAGTAGTGCACACCCGGGTAGTACTGGGCCATAGCTGAGTATGTGAGTGTAATTTTGTAAATGTAATAAACTTTTGCCTTTTTAAATTTTGAGTATCTTTTGATTCACACCCGGGTAGTTGTCTGAGAGGTATCCCAGTTGGACAATTTTTAAGGCTGCGTCGGATTTGTTCCACGTGGGATGGATTTCAGACTAGGGCAATGCAACTGTGGGATCGGTTTATAAAAAGAGGTTATAATGTAAAATATATCAAAGCAGCCTATGATAGGGCAGGACTCAGTAATAGATCTGAACTACTCTCCAGTAACAACAGAGTGAATAGATGTAATAGGGAAGGAAGTCAGTTTACATTAAGGTTTTGTATCACATTTAATAGCGGGACCCAATTTATTGAATATTAATCTGGACTCTAGGCTCTAAGAGTGCCTAACCTCTGAAAATTCACCAGCGATGACTTTGCTCGCGTAGATTCGCCAGCGCAACGCTAATTCACTAAAATCCAAAGCTGCTTCCAGGGCGCCGAACGCTGGCGAAGTTGCCCTAGCACCAAGCGAAGCGAAGTCTTGCTAGAGTTGGCTAATTTGCATACGGCGGGACGCTAAAGTTGAATGGACGTATATGTTGCAGCAAATACATTACAATACAAAAGCCCGGGAAACCTTAATATAATAAAATAGAGTTGTTATATTGCCCTACACATGAGCCCAGTGTATAGTTTATGTGCCATATGTTAGGAAATGTAGGGGGGAAGCCGGTTACCCCCAAAATAATTTACGCTATTTTTCAGCCTATCACCCTGAAAAAGGAAAAAATGCCAGCGTTTTTTGGGACTTAGAAAAATTTTCAACTATTGTTTCAGGAACTCCTATCTACTCATATTGCACTGCCTGGTCTGAGGTGGCGAAGGCAAGAGGTAACGTTCAGTAAAATCTGCATCTTAGTGAATTTGCGTAGTTACGTCCATTCGCCAGAGCGCAAATTCGCCGGGTGTTAGGGAGCGAAGTACCGCTAGAGTCTATCTCCTTCGCTAGCAAAGCAAATTTTCGCCCGCATTAGGCACTTCACCCTTTAGTAAATTTGCCCCAATGGCTACTGAAAATTGGCTGAAATATTGGGGTAACCATGGTTTTTGAATGACTAGATGCAAATCAATGCTATTCCTGGTGTGGTTCTTAAATTTTTCTGCTGTCTAGCAACTTAATATGGATGACCAAGTGATTGCTGATGCTTATTATTATTATTATTATTATTAATAATACCCTTTATTTATATAGCACAATATTACAATATAACATTACAAGAGTATAAATAGCTGGTATATTGGCATATGTGATAACTGCAAACTGACTTAGCAATTCCTTTTGTGTCATTTCCCCACTAGGTGGCGCTGGGTATAACAGAAAACATTAATAGGAAACAAAATGAGTTCAGATTTCTGCTGGCAAAAATGTGAAGTTTTATATGAATTGCCTGAGGCCCTTTACTCCTGCAGCTTCCTTGCCACTGACTGACTTTAGTCACTGACATTTTATTAGTGAAAATATAAAATATATCAAGGTTTTCCTGAAATGTGATTGATTCATAGTACAGCAGGGCAATAAACAAGTCTGCACTCACTTGTCCTGCTGCACACTCTATCCCACACGCCCTTACCCTGATACCATCTTGCCTTACTGTACATCTTATCTCACAGGTAAATCCTGATTCTCTTCCCAGCTTGTCTGAGTACAGCAACACTGTAGCAAATAGAAGCTCCCCTCTAGCCAACACACCAACTAGAGTCCTGCGTGGGCCCATTCTTTGAAACCCGACCCGTACCCGCAATTGACCCGCATGTTCCCGCTACCCCACCCGACCCGCAGTAGGCCGACTACCTTCCAACTCAGGGGACACGTGAAACCGGAAAAGAAGTAACTTCAGTGCCAAATCTTTGCAAAAAAACTGGAAAAACCACAAGGGAGGGTGGGAGGGATCAAGCCCGTACCTTTGTGGGGTACCTCGCCGGGTTACCCACAGACTTCCCGCAAGGCCAAGGAATCGGGGACTTTTTGTCTGAAACCCGACCACTTCTGTAGGTATCTGACCCAATGCAAGACTCTAACAGTGTCGGACTGGCTCGGCGGGATACCGGGAAAAAACCCGGTGGGCCCCGACCCTCGTGGGCCCCCGCCGGGCCAGAACCCTTCTCTAGATATTTCCAATCGGGAAAAAAACCTTTTTTTTCTGGCGATGCGCAGCGCCGCCTGCGCATGCGCGCCAAACGGCGCTATTGCGCATGCGTGCCGAGCGGTGTCGCTGTTGCGCATGCGCGCCGAACGGCACTGTTGCTGGGCCGACGCGTCATAGTAGGGGGGCGGGGGGCCGGAGGGGGGCCCCTGGACAGCAGTCCCGGTGGGCCCCGGGCCCCCCAGTCCGACCCTGGACTCTAACACCAACATCCTCTACTTTTTATATACCCACCCACTTAGATTGCAAGCTGTACTGGGCAGGGATGTCTTTTAACTAGTGATGGGTGAATCTGGCCAAAAATGTATGAAACGGCAAAAAATTTGGAAAATGCATTGAAGTCTATTGACGTTTTTCTGCTCAACAATTTTTCAAACCGTGCAACATTTTTTTGTTATCCATTAGAGCCTAGGAGCATTTGCTGAAATGCAACAAAATATTTTGCTCCTACTTACTTTTAACCTGTACCTCTTAAAACATGGCACTCAATCTGTGGTGTAAATGTATATATTTATTTAGGAGGGTGTAAAATGTTTGTATTGTAATTCTTGTGGTTCAGGCACCAGGTAGGGAGGAGGAAAGCTCCAGGATACACTATATACAGTATTAGGAAGTAGAATGAGCCACTTCCTCTTTGGCTGATGAAGACATGGATAGCACATGCACCAGGGAGCCTGAGGTAGGTGACTTCAGAGCAGACACAGATAGGAAGAGTTAGGGGAGGTAGTGGTAGGAGAAGAGTTTATGAAGCTCACTGAAGGTGGTGAGAGTCAGTGGCAGGGTAGAGAGATGAGCAGCTTGGGCTCCATTTAGTAGGAAGTGAGGCACCAGCTGCCCCGGTGGTACTCACATGGTTAGGGACCCAGGAGCATAGGGCCTAGTCTAACTGGAACATAAGGCTGAACCCTCTGCTGAAAGTCTGCAACAAGGAGCAGCATCTCTGACAGGCAAGGAGCATTAAGGAAACAAGCAGGAGGCTGGGGCCTAGTGATCTGGGAAAATCCTAACTGTCAAGAATGTGTGATAAGGTCAAAAATGTAAAGTCTCGGTGCTGGATCACACTAATGGCTAAAAATCTGCTCTTGGGTTTATCACTAATGTGTTGTGGTTTTTCAGGTTTTTTGTTGAAACAGTGAGGTACAGCTTTTCCTAATAAGAGACCTTGGTGTGTGCTGCTTGACTATCCCAAGGGATCACGGGCCACCACGTAACAAACACGTGTTTGTTCCACCTGTCTGTACTACAACTATAACCCTCAGCTGAACCACCACATACTGTATGTAGAACGCAATGGCACAGGTCCAAGGAACATATCAAAACACACGGCAACTTATTGAGTAAAATTCATTTCTTTTGTGCCACTGGGCTTTTGTTCATACTGACTTTGTTTATTTCTGCTGCTCTGGGGTTTAATTCTAAGGGTAGATCAGATGGCTGCATTTACATAAAGGAAAAGGCCCAGGGCATGAAAGACAACATACTTGTACTGATTGATGGCAGCCTTGGAATGTGGAGGAGGAAAGACAGTTAAGACATCCGAAGTCCAGCAATAAAGTCTAGAATTCTCTTCTGTTTGCTGGGGATGAAGATTTAAATACTCAATGTTTAAGGGAAAACTTCACTTAAATTCACGTCAATTTACCTTAAATTGTTTTTTAAAAAGGAGTGTTTTGCAGACATGTGTTTAAAGGGGACCCGTCACCCAAAAAAATGATTCCAAATCCTATTTTATCACATTAGTCAAGCAAAATTAACTTTAATTACACTATATAAATTTGAATCTTGTTTCCTTCAGTCTGGGAATCATAATTATAGCAAGCAGGCAGGAGCCATTTTGTGGACACTGCTTTTAAGGAAAGCCTTGCAACATCTCAGAATCTTGTTTGTGCACCAGAATGGGGGACCTGATGTCCATTCCCATGTCCTGGTTACACAATTAAATGGTAAAGAGAACGGGGGGAATGTGTGGAGAGCAGTGACATCTAGGAAGTGCTGAATGGAAAGTGAAAGTAATTGTCTGCCCCGCCTCTATGCCCATGGCATAGAGGAGGGGCAGACAATATTTGATTGACAGCTGAGATTTTTAAATGAGCTTACAACAGCTATGAATGCTTAAATAAAAAATAGAAATTTGATTTCATGTTTAATTTGAAAAGGACTTTTATTACACAGATTTTTATGTCTGGATGACAGGTCCACTTTAATGAATTACTTGTGTGCCAATGGTTGCAATCGTAGATATTATTATTACTTACTGCACAAATCTACCCCTTACTGATCTACAAACTGGGCTTCTGGGAGTATTTATCAGAGCAAATAGGCAACTGATCTTTCCCTAACCGATCTGGGCCACAGTTCCAGTTCCTCCTATGGGGACCAGTGCTACGGTCTGAAATATGGTTGCCACCTGTCCGAATTTGACCCGGACAGCTCGGTTTTCAGAAGGGCTGTCTGGGTCATGACAGTCTGCCCGGTTTTTCAAAAAAGAAAAACCGGGCAGGATCTCCCCTGATTGATATGGTGATCAGCCAATCGCTCAAGGCCACATCATAGCCCCCGTCCCGTGACATAGCACTCCAATGTTAGTAAACAGGCCCCTTGGTGCCAGGCTGTATAAACCCCAGCAATGAGCTAGACATTTAATTTTCACTATTTAACTGAAGGACAATAAAGTAAAGATATTCACTACCCACTAAAACTATCTTCAAGTTAATTCAATACATACTTCCTGGTGGAAAGAATTCTCAGCACCAAACGATTTAGGTCTCTATAAACAGCTCATGTGTAAACCCCTGCTTCATGTAAATAAATAATTTTCATAATAATATACTTTTTTAGTAGTATGTGCCAATGGGTTATCATAAATAGAAAACTGCCATTTTAAGTGCTAGGGCCACCCCCTGGGATCCCACGATTCCCAGTGCACATAAACAAACCAAGGATACACATACATGTTAGGTCACATGAGCCAATTAACAGACAAAGTTTTGTCTTTTGCTTCCACACTTCTTCCTGTTACAGTTAGAGTTGAAGTATTTCTGGTCAGGTGATCTCTGAGGCCTTCCCTAAAATATTGCTGGTCTGTAGAGAGGGACTGGTGGGTTCCTGGCTGATACTTATTATCCTCCCCAAGGGTTGCAGCAAGGCCCCCACAATACTGAGTATATCTCTTGAGCTGAAAAATCCTTGCAATTGCTGTGTCCATTTGTGTCTCTGTATGCACCTCCCCCTAAGTACAGCCCACCTTCATCACTGCAACCCACTATTACCCCCTAAACAAGCCTGTATTTGGAGTGACATGGTTAATTAGTTGGGGCATTTCCGAATTATTTGCTGTCCAGCCATCAGGGTCGGACTGGACCAGCCCAGCTCCGCTCCCTCTCTCAAGATTTATGTGGCGCGGGCAAGCCTGAATTTGTGGCAAGACAACAAAGGCCAGTGCCGAGGACTGAGGTGCCAGAAATAGGGTTGCCACTTGTCCAGATGTCACCCGTACAACCCGGTTTTTGGAAGGGCTGCCTGGGTGAAAAGTACCTGTCCAGATTTCCAAATCAGGAAATCCGACAGGACATTGAAGTGAATTACATGGCACGTCAACAATCCCGCCCCCATGTCACCCACCCCAAACCCTACATCATCCAAACCGCCCCCCAATGACACCAATCCGCCCCCGAAAGCCCACCCCCTGCCTGTTTTCCCCAAAGAAACAAAGGTGGCAACCCTAGCCTGGGCACTGGCCTGATCGCTCGCGTGATTAGTAAGGTATGCAGCGGGGGGAGGGCTGGAGGGTGTGGTTGCAGTTGAGACAGCGGCGGCAACATTAGGAGGGTACGTGACAGGAGGGGTTGGAGGGGTGTTGCAGTGGTCCAACCAGGGCCGGATTTACATAGTGGGTGCCTAGGGTTGCCACCCGGCCGGTATTTTACCGGCCTAGCCGGTAAAACACCCGCCAAGGCCGGGGCCGGTATTACAAATTTACCGGCAATGTAGCTGCCGGTAAATTTGTAATATCCCTAACTAAAGCCCTTGGCCTAGCCCTATCTGCTTAAAATATACCATTTTTTTTGCCGCCTGGCCAATCGCACACTGCAGCCCCACCCCCTTTGCCATCATGGCCGCCCCTTTTGACGTCACATCCCGCCCCCTTTCCCGTCAAGCCCCACCCTTTTTTACCTCCCCCAGCACCGGCCGGTGCAAATTTTATTGAAAGGTGGCAACCCTATGGGTGCCCCTAGGTCCACTGCCATCCATCACCCCTGTCCCCTCCCCTTTATTCATGCAAATTTTCATCATCTGGACTGGAGCAATGGGGATTGGCGCACGGGAAATTTAAAAAATGATTGTATCTCCAGTGCATCCCCAATGTTTTTGAACCAATTTGGGTGTGGTTGGACAGCATGCCGCCCCCCCTAAAATCTTGCCACCCTAGGCACGGGCCTAGGTGGCCTTTACACAAATCCGGGCCTGGGTCCAACCCTGCCAGCCATTCACAACCTTTAAAAGTGGTTGCACATAACCCACTAATGAGCAATTCATTTCTGGTATTACAGCTGTATGAATCTAAATGATTTGCTATTTAACGCATCAGTTTGTCTGGTATAAAGGGGGGATAAGGGAGTCCCAGTCAGCCTCTGTGTGCCCAAATTAATGGAGATGAAAAGCCTCCAAATATAGTGCTACTTCTTCTTCAACATGCAAGAATCACTATAAGGCCAGTCACTCCCACGGAGATATAACAGTAGAATAATGGAAGGCAGCCTATGTAGAGAGGCTTCTGATTGGAGGAGCCTAGGGTATAAGGATATATCAGAGTCTTCAACTAATTCCATGTCATTAGAGTGGTCATTTCAACTTCTAATTCCCTTTCACTTTAAATGGCAATATGAAATAAGCTCTCAGAATGCCTGGAGCGGATCACTATCACATTAATAACATGGGCTTAGTTGACATTTCTCTATTAAACCTTAAAGTCCCCTTATGGACTGATTCTTCTGATAAATACAATATATCTATATATACTGAGAGAGGTATATATTTAAGTCTTATGTTTACTGGAATCTGAACTATTCTCAGTAGTTTGTAGCTCTTCATATTCCTGCCTTTTCATCTGTCATTTCAGTCCGACATTACTGCTGCAACCTCCTGTCTGCCTTAATCAAGGTTAAAAGGGGGGCACTCATTTATTTCCACTTAAATATCTGCTGGTGTATAATCTTAATTGTTTTACTCTCACGCCGGGCTGCCACATTAAATGAGATGAAATGACAGTGACAGGGGAATAATGAAGCAGACAGCTATCCATTGTTTAGGCTTTAGTGTCAAACACATCATTTCACAGTGTCATCCCATAATGAATGGCTAGCTAGAGATACGCGCTAATGATGGGATTCCTTGCAATTCCCTCCTGACAGTGGAAATGTAAACAATCCTGATATTCTATAGGGATCCTTACATGCAACATGTGAGTGAATGTGCAAGCTCTAAATGTCCATTGTGTTACATATACATATCTTACAGTATTGTGCAGTAAATCACCACTAGAATTAATTAGGGGCACAGTTATCTTAATGTGATATGTGTTCCATGTTTAGCACAGTACAGCACATACAGTACTCAGTGCCACACCAGATCCCGCCCACTCCATATCACAGATAAAAGACCACACAAATATCAGCGCTAAAAAAGGTAACCCCCCCCCCCCACAGACACAAGTTATAAAAAGCTATTGGGGACCAGGGCCCCCTTACAAGTTAAAAAAAATGGGGCCCCAAAGAACATTTTTTAAAAAAACATTGTCACCAGGGCCCCCCTTACAAGTTAAAAAAAAAATTTTGGCCCCAAAGAATATTTAAAAAAAAAAACATTGGTGACAGGGGCCTATAGAGTATTAAAATAATACATTGGTGGCCAGGGGATTAAAAAAAAACAAAAAAACACATTGGTGTTCTGGGGAATTGAACTCGTGGTTTCAGGACTTCAACTTTGCCTCCTTTCGTGACTTCGGGTCTTTTCGCCGCTTCGGGACTTCAGCTTTGGGACTTTTCGCAGCTTCAGGTCTATTCGCGGCTTCAGGACTTCGGAACTTTCGGCACTTCCACATTTCGGCTATTCAGGACTTTGGAAGGAGGCGGAGCGGCTTCAGCGCTGTCAAGGGAGTGCCCGGCTCTTTTGAAAAGTTCAGCACTGCCGGACCCCCTTTAGGCCTGGGCCCAGTACACTTGTACCCCCTGTGCCCCCCTAATGGCAGCCCTGAGTACAGAGGTGCAGGGAGGCAGAATGATAGAGGGAGATAGAGTGGACATTGGGGCAGGAGTGGGAGTTAGAGATTATGGTGGTGTTAGGAGCAGAGGGAGATAGAGAAGACATTGTGGAAGGAGTGGGTGTTAGAGAGTATGGAGATGTAGAGAGTAGAAAGAGAAAGAAAGAAAACTGGGGAAAGAGTGGGTGTCAGAGAGTATAAACATGTGCGGAACAAATTGAGATAGAGTGGACACTAGGCAAGAAGTGTGAGAGAGTATGAAGGTATAGAGAGCAGAGGAAGATAGAGCATTCGTTGAGGGAGTGGATGTTAGAGAGTATGGTGGTCTAGGGAACACAGGGAGATAGAGCAGACATTAGGAAGGGGGTGGGTGTGAGAGAATATGGAGGTATATAGAGAGAGAGAGAGAGAGAGAGAGAGAGAGAGAGAGAGAGAGAGAGAGAGAGAGAGAGAGAGAGAGAGAGAGAGAGTAGACATTGGGGCAGGAGTGGGTGTTAGAGAGTATAGTGGTGTTTGGAGTAGAGGGAGATAGAATAGACATTAGGGAGGAAGTGGGTGTCAGAGAGTATGTAGGTGTAGGGATCATAGGGAAATAGATAAATAGATTGGACATTGGGTCAGGATTGGGTGTTAGAGGATATGAGGGCATAGGGAGCAGAAGAAGATAGATTGGACATTGGGTAGGGTGTGGGTGTTAGAGAGTATGGGGATATAGAGAGAAGAGGGACATGGAATGGTTTGTGGGATCTGACAAGTTTTATTTTGTGCCAGCAGGTGTGTGTGTGTGGGGGGGGGTTGAGCCACAAGCAAGAAAGTAAAAGTTTACACTCATTACATACATTTGTGCCATTAACTCTGTAACAATGGGAAAGAAATAAATGCAGAAAATAGAAAGGGACAGTGTATATGGAGATCCTAGTATAAGTGGTGCCTCTGTTATTTGGATCATTCCATGTGCCTGTCTCACAATCATTTCCCTGAATTTCACAATAATTGAAAATTGCAGGTGAGAAAAATATGAGTCATGTCAGTTCTAGTGCCTGTTACTAATGATCCATAGAATGTTTCTTGGAAATGCCCCGCCACCTAATTCTTCTATTTTAACTGCAGATAAAGCAAGAAAAAAATATGTTTTTTCATAAGAGAACTTTAAATAACTGTGTTTGATGAACTCATTTAACCAAAGTTTTTTTTTTTCTAGAGCAGAATAGCATTCATTACAGGGATAATGTGCTTTGTCTGTGCCATACAGGTGTGAGAATGGGATGAGCCCTGCATGTGAATGTGGATGTGAATGTGGACCTCTGCCTCTCCGACCCTCAATATCACTGGATTGATTGGGGAGATGCACCCTCTGTCGGCCCCACCACTTCTCCTTTAGTTCAAGCATTCACCAAGCAGGTTGCAATTGGTTATTCCAGGTATCCCCAGTATGACTATGGTTAGGGAAGAAGGTACAGGTCAGATCTGCTGGAAATGCCTGACAAGTGCGCACCTGGCATAGGTAGACTGCCAGTTAAAAGATGTTCTTGCCATGTCAATTGCCTTAGTGCTCAATCTCTGGGGCTCATTTGTTAACATTGCTGCAAAACTGGGCCAGTGCAGTAACCCATAGCAACCAGACATGTCATTACCCTCAAGGATTTAGGGTAGGGGCACACGGACAGATTCGGAGAGACTAAACTCCTTACTCCTCTTCTTCAGGGTGACTAATCTCTCCGATCTGCCTTCCCCTGCCTTCTGCTGGCTAAAATAAAAATTGCCTATGGGCAGGCACTCGGAGCATTTCGTTGCCCGTAATTGCCTCACGTGGAAACTTCGGGTGACTTTGAAAAATGAATTGCTCCAAGTGCCTGCCCCCAGGCGATTTTCATTTTAGCCGGCGGAAGGCAGGGGAAGGCAGATCGGAGAGATCAGTCTCCCTGAAGTAGAGGAGTAAGGAGTTTAGTCGCCTGGCGACTAATCTCCCCGAATCTGCCCGTGTGCACCGACGCTTAAATCTCAGGGGATTCCCTACTACTTCAGTTGAAGTAAAGAACCCGCTTGGATGAGTGATGAAACGTTTCCAAGAAATATAACCTCTACGGAGGTTATTTATTAAAGTCCGAATGTCAAAAACTCAAAAAAATTGAGTTTTTTTTTATTGTAAAATCTGAATTTTCAGTAGAATTTTTTTTTGAATTTCTCGATTATTATAAATGTCAGAATCCAAAAATCCGGCATCTCAGACCTGCCATGACTGTATATAAGTCAATGGGAGACGTCCCTACCCTATTTGGAATTACCTTGAAAATCCGACTATTTCGTACTTTTAGGGCAAAAATCCGAAAAAAAATGGTCTTTTTGGGAATAAGCCTGAAAAAAATCATACGATATGGGAAAAAAACTCAGAAAAAAACCCGTATGATTGGATTTTCACTCAATTTTATCGCATTTGTCCTCGCTTTGATTAAATTGTGCTTTTTTATTAATAAAGAAGGGCACATTGTGGATTTTACTTTGGTTGAACAAAAAATTTAAACTTTGGTTTAAAAAAATCAGAAAAAAACTGATTTTGATTTATAATCCCCTAAATGTCCAATTGCCTTTGAATAAATTCCACTAGAAAGCAGGCCTCTTGACTCTAGTTAGACGTTTATTTATTTTATAAAAACACATTCTATCTGACCACTAGAGGGAGACACTTGTTTGGAAAAAGAATAAGAGACCCTAATGTTACACAGAATGTATAGTATGTGTTCCTGGGAAATATATACAGGGATGAGACCAGTCTTCGTGGCCCAAGGCCACTTTGTGCTGCAGGGTCCTAGCGCCTGGCAACGTCGCGCCGCAGGGTCCTAGCGCCCGTCAATTTTGCGCGCAATCCCCCGCTGAAGCTTAACGCACATGCGCCAAAACACAGGTGATTAGCGCCTCTTAGAATATGACATGCCCACAAATCCGGGCCTGATTATTTGATTATCGAGTCTATATGGGGGATGGCCTTCCCCTAATTCAGAGCTTTAAGGATAATGGGTTTTCAGATAACGGATCCCATACCTATACTAAGATAAATGTAAGAAGTAAACATAAGAAATAATGTTTTATATATTATCTCTAAATTATAGAACATCATCCCTCAAAGCTTTGAGGAAAACTGTAAAAATAGAGCCTTAAAGTGTGTGTATGAATAATCTGTACAATAAGGGCTGCCACCTGGCTGGTATTGCTTAATGCCAATGTTATTTATAGGGAAAATCCATAAAAATATCAGATTTTTTTTCTGAAAAGGTGGCAGCCCTATGTACAATAAACGTTCAAATCTGTGAATCACAAGCTGAAAACAAGCTCAGTTTGGGATTGGCTGCTAGAATGAATACATTTAACTGATATGGAAAAAAGATGAACAGTAGGAGGCAATATTATGGGCACAGCTGAATGGAACTTTCTTATTATTGTTAATAATAATAATAATTATTATTAAAAAATAATAATGTATTTTCCACAATTTTGTACAATAGAAGGTTGTATGTATACCTTGACCATATTGATTCCATACAAAAATACAACCAATAAAAGATGTAAAGAGGACTCTGTTCAATAGAGCTTACAATCTAATAGGAGAAGGGGGGTGTGAGGCAAAAGGCGTGGGGATGGGCAACATATTTATCACGGTATATTCATGAATGAGCATTCCCCCCATCTATGTAAGCGTTTCCCCTAGGACTCTGCAGTGAGCAGCTGTATGATGTAGGGACGGAACACTGTTATTTACATCAGTGCTGTAAGATAAGATAGTTAGAGTGACTTGGGAAAAAGCTAAATTTAGTCAAGATAACAAGTCTGAACGTCAGCAGTTTGGGAACAAACCAGTGATCCATATTATTCCATGCTAAATTTACAGTGAATGCTGTTCTATAAAGAGTAACTCGAGTTCCTCCTTTAAGTGGAGCGAAACTAAAATAAAACCTTGTGAAATGTCACTGATATGTTATTTAGGCCAAATCCCGAGATCTGCACGTAACCCCAGCGGCACCGGTAAGTACTATTTCTCTAGCCTAAGCTTTTAATCAGGGCTCTCCTCCAACAGAGAAGTCTCCTTAATCCTATAGGGGATATAAGCTCAGCTAGTCCTCATTCATCATACAGCAACATGGCCATAATATCACAGCCTGCAACGCCCCCAAGGACATGAACTATAATTAGTCTTATGTTAACATTACATTACATTACACTAAACAACCCTTTAAACATAAGCTCAATGAAAAGGGCACTTTAGCACTTCCTGATCCCAAAGAACTATAAAGAAGCCGATTACCTGTCCACCGAGAAGCCCCTGATAATGAGCTGCTCAAAGACTAGGGTCACACTACACGGATCTCGGCCTGTGGAAGTGGCCGAGAATTCCCTGCCCCACTTCTCCTCTTCTTCTGTGCTGCTCAGGTGCAAGCAGGTGCGGAGGATTTCGTCGTGAAATACAAAATCTTGCTTTTCGTGCCAAAATCTGCTGCGTCTGCCTGCACCCAAGCACAGGTAATAATTATGGATGCAGGCAGCACAGCAGAAGAAGAGCGGCCGGGCAGTATATTCTCAGCCTGTTTTTCACCACAGACCAGGGTTGGACTGGGCTGACAGGACACCTGGAAAAAACCTGGTGGGCCTTGGCCCTCATGGGCTGCTCCCCTGTTGCCCCATAAAGACGAGTTGCTGTGGTGGCCTTTGCACATGTGTGCGACACATCTTCCGTATGCGCGCTACTGGGCCAGGAGTTTGGAGGTCTGGACGGGGCCCCTGGGACTGCTTGGAGGGCCCTTCGTTTTGCAGCCCGGATGGGCCACCCAGGTTCCAGTCCGACCCTGCCACAGGCTAAGATCCATATGGTGAGGCCCTAGCCAAAGGCTGCTGCTTAGAGAAGGATGGAGTTTGTTTACTGAAAGGTAGATAGGGAGCTGTGAACAAATTGCCTTGTTTATAAAGTAACAGGGGTTAAGTGGCTATAGTCCAACTTTCAGATTAGTGCTTTATAATGGCAAAAAATAGGAAAATATTGATTTGTTTTAATTAAGAGGCAAAATGGAATTACAGCACACGTCCTTAATTTTAATTAATTATTTTAATTATTTTAATTATTTTAATTAATTATATTTTAATTAATTAATTTTTAACAAAGGCACGTTTAGTCCTTTTAACTTGCCTTCATGTTTTGGAGTGAGTAAGGAAACCAACGCAGACATGGAGAGGGCATCCAAACCAATACAGATCCCCGGCTGCAATTAGACCAAGGACCCATTCTAGTCACCCCCAGCCATTGTACCAAAACGTTGCCCATCATCATCATCCCAAACCCAGAGCCCTCATCCCTGCCCTGCTTAGTGCTGAAAAGCTCACTGCCTTATATTTGCCTTACACATCATTTTTCAAAAATGTAATAAGGAAGGAAATCTCATCATGGGAATATAATAACCAAGCACTTGTCAACCCGGCTGATGTTTTTTCTGTGGGACCTGGAGATAAGTGAGGTTCCCTTCTCAATAAATAATGCCAGATCAAAGTGAACATACAGTATCTGAATTATTGCAGAGCCATGGAACAATAACATTTGTCTGGGACTTTACCCTATGGCTGGACTGATAGACCAGGTCACATAAATCATTTTCTGGATGGTTTCCAACCCACTTTCTCTGCATGGACAATTATCTCACTTTCCCAGAACTCTCTGGCCAACTTGCCCTACATCATAAAATCCATATGTGAGTTTACAGAATGCTGCACTGTAACAATTCAAAAGGCCCATGAGGGGGGGAAACTTTATTAAATAATCAATTTCCAATGCTATGCTGAGATCTAATCCTTGGTCTCCTCCTGGTGTCCTTGCCGTGAGTTCAGCAGAACAAACAGGGGAGCCTATGAAAGCAGCACACGCTGGTACAAGTTCTGTTGCAGGAAAATGACATCTATACTGGGAATATTTCATCACAAAAAAAAGGTTAGGCTTGTTTCATTGTGAAGAATGTTTAGACTTTTCTGCCAATAAAATTTTGAATGTGCTTAGTTGTAATCCCTGTGCTTTTGTAGCCAAAGGTTCTGTATTAATGGCAATGGGGGTGGCTGGGGACTGGGAAGATCTAGATGAATTACTGCTGCTCATTAGCAGAGTGTGCAGAACTGATCCGGCTCCCAGGCTCTCACACAGCCAGATAAAGGAGATATATATTGTGATGAGCCAGTGCTTTGCACAACTAATTAGGCTACATTACCCAGGCTCTGCTGATTTACTGGCCACTTTAGATAAGAGGGTGAAGCGCATGAGAGTTGATGCTCTGCATATTAGGAGAGCCGGATGGGACCTACAGAATCACATTGCTTTATTCAAGTCATTTATTCAGTGCCTAGGAACCTTTCCCTTGCTCGGGGAGTTTTGAAAATAATTTTAAATTAATGGTTTTATTCTGTTTCTAATACCTATTTTTTATTCTAAGTAAAGGGGATGGGATGGTGGAGACAAACGGCAGTGGTCCTTGGGGTGCCCGCTATGCAAATCCAGCCCTGCTCAAGTTCCATACCTGGAGGGGTGTAAGGCTCAAGAACAAGGTATTAAATGGAAGGGGATTCACACATTTTATTGTGACCCACTTGACAGGCCTGTCTCTATCCCATATTAGGGACCAGGATGCACCAAATCTAGGATGTGGTTTGGGATTAGCTTTTTACAGCAGGATTTAAATTCGGTGCCTTGTACTTGAAATCATGTGACTTTTTGTTACAGGAACAAGTTAATGTCATTTTCCCCCCTGCATGCTATGTATACTGTTATTTTTAAGTCTTCCTTGTTCTAATTGGGGTTTGATTTGGCCAATTCCTTCATGAAAGATTTGGGATTCAATCCAAAATAGTCCCATATATTCTCTAAGAGTTTTTTTCTGCCAATAACGAACTTGCATGTGTAGTTAAACTGACCAATGATCTTCCCAATGGGTCAAAAGAAACGTTTAGCCCCTATGTAGCCAGTGTAACTGATGTATAAATCTCCTACCTAAAAGGTTTCTACTGTTGGTGGGTGCTGTGTCATTTGTATATTTACCATGGACATATTAGGCTCATGGTAGCCCCACTAAGGCTGCTGCTAAGACAATCCTAGTGCTGGAAATAGATGGCCATGTACTGGGATATCCCATTAATCATTCTACTCAAGGATGGAGAAGATGGAGTCTTTGGCAATGCAAAAATCAACAACATTGAAGCTTAGCCCCTTTAGTGTCACGGGGGCCTATCAGCTCCCAGCGGGAGTAGTCCGGACCAAGGAGGAAGCTCAGGGGTTAAGTCCAAGTTCACTGTACAGACGAGAGTTCAGGAACAAAGCATAGTCAAATCCAGGCAGAAGTTCAGAAGGCAGGCAGATAGTAGCACAGTCGAGGTTCGGGCAGGGTCAGAAATCCAGGAATCAGTAGAAATTATCAAGCACCCAGCACCTATCCTCAGATCCTATAACCCGTGACCTGGAAGGGCTTATATCTTCAAATTTCACGTCAAGCAAATGACATCATCACGCCGGCGTCAAACCATGTGGGTCATGGGCGCCGCCATCTTGAATCCGACGCCGCCGAAGACAGGAGCACCATCAGACGCTCCTGACATTTAGCTTTTGATGAACTAAAACTCTCAGTACCGTCCAATAGCTTTCATCAGGCACGACCAACCATAACCATTCAGAACCAACAGACTATCCCAGGCAAAGTATATGTAGATAGTATATATAGTGTTTATCCATGCACATTCAGCAAACTAGAGCGGATTAACAGTGAGCTGCCAATTACCTTGTCAAACATAAGACACTGAATGTTTACCTGTCATGTTTATTGATACACACACCTACAAATCACTCGTCTATCACTTACTCTTACCTTCCTACAGCTGCAGCATTGAAGGGTCCCAGTCAGGCAGCCACTTCTATTGTCACCCCTCAAAAGACTCTAGTGCTTGGCTGGAGAACAATCAGATTACTCCCGATATAGCCATGCTCATTAATGGCATATCGGGGAAAGATCTGCTCGTTTGGCGACTATGGCCACATTTAGGCTTCTCCTCATTAAATTCAGCATATAAGAACCAGAACACTTACCAGTAATGCCCCAACTGTAACACTATGCGGCAAATTTACTAAATGGCGAATTGTCACCAGCGACCGAATCGCACACATCGCACCACTTCGCCAGGTGCAAATTCACTACCACTACGCTAATTCACTAATATGAGAAGATGCTGCTGGCGACTTTTCGCTAGCTTTACTTTGGCAGTGCGAGCATTTCATAGCAAAGATGCGCTAACGTTCGTTTGTGCCTAGCAAAAATTCAATAGTGATCTTTCTCTTAGGTCAATTTGCATACGGCGGGTAATTAAAAGTTGTATGGAGTTCTTTATTATAAATGTTGGTGCCAATGGTTAAGGGTAGGACTACATGGAAGTTTTTGGCACGATCTGACGCGCTGCGTCAAAACGCCTGCACGCTGCTTCTGCATCTGACAGTCGCATACCTCCCAACTGTCCCTTTTTCGGAGGGACAGTCCCTCTTTTGACAGCTCAAGCTGCAGTCCCTCATTTATACTGGAAAGTCCCTATTTTCTCTGAACCGAACAGCCGGAAAAAGAAACAAAGTTTCTCACTTAATTGGCTTTTAGCAGAGAGCACAGAATAGCTAACAGGTGCAAATAAGATACTTTGTAACAATTCTGAGAAACAAAAAAAACAGTTTAGATAAGTAGAAATATTTTCAAACTTTCATAACCTGCCAAATTTTGTAAAATGAACATGGTAGTTGGGGGGGTCTGGCCAAAAACATTTGAGAAACATTTTGCTGTTCTACGTGCAAAAAAAATGTTGTCCCTCTTTTTACTTCCAAAATGTTGGGAGGTATGCATTCGTGTCGCGTCAGATCAACGCTGCGACTTCATCCGACATTTCTATCTCTTACCTTAGTCCTGTCGCATGCGACTTGTCGCAGCGCGTCGGATCGCGCCAAAAACGCCCATGTAGTCCTACCCTTAGGTTACCGCTTTTCGTTACAAATGTCCAAGGAACTTTAATAAAGACAAGAGAATTTTTATAATGCCCTACACATGATCCCACTGTAAAATAAATGTTCCATATTTTATGAAATGTCTGGAGAAAACCGATTACCCAAAAAAAGTTTGTCAGGTCTTTTGCAGGCAATTCCAGAAAAGGAAAAGTCGCCAGCGTTTTTGGAACTTTAATGCTTTTTCGGCACACTTCTTTTTAGCACTTCGCCTGGTCTGAGATGGCAAAGTCAACTCTGGCTAAAGATGTAACTTCGGTAAAATCTGGACTTTAGTGAATTTGCGGCGTAGTGCCCGTTCACCGGAGCGAAAATACACCTGGCGATAGGGTCTGAAACTGCGGGGTCTGGTTCACTAACGAATTAGTGATTGCGCCTGTTAGTGAATTGGAGATCTCCCTGAGGGTGGCAACGCTAGCAACACTTCGCTCTTTAGTAAATCTGCCCCTATGAGTTGCCCACATTGCAAAGGGAGGGGCACTGATCCAATTCTTCATTACCAATGGGTCAGCCTTTGCATATTTTTCTTCCTAAACTCATATTTCACTTGCTGACCTTTACTATAAAAAAAGCAGATATCATTAAAGTTAATGATTATAGGAGCACAGATCAGTCGTGCAAAGAATTTTCACGTAGCTTATAAAGGTTGTGTTCAAGGTAAGAAAGCACAAACTGATTCAAGATCTTCTCCTAGAATGTCATCTGTAGATTTAAACAGTAAATGGCCTGGGAAAAGAACATGTCCCAGAGGCAAATATACTGGGGAATGCTTTCTGCTGGTGGCCTAAATTAGAGACTGCTCAAATGAGCCCACTTCAAAGTATAATGGATGAGCTGATAGCGAGGGAACAAACGTGAGAAAAACTGCCGTATCTCAGTTTGTTTGTTTCAAAGAAAATATAATATAACTACTTAAAATGGTTGTAGGGGAGAACATTTCAGAAAACATCTGTTCACATCTGAACCTACAGCCTTCAAAAGACTTTTTAAAGTGTTTCTTAATGGGATTGTGAGGGCTGTTCCATATTTAGGGCTTTTCAGTTCTGTCTAAAAATGAGTAGTAATGTACCAAATGCTAGATTCAGTCAAATCCAAGCCTTTTTTCTTTTGTTTAGCAGGATTCAGATTCTTGGTCACATCCAAGAGCCTGGCTGAACCCTAAATAATGCAAAAAATGTGTCTTGTACTTTCAGAGCCCCTAAGGCTTGGAATCGGTTCAGTATTCACCCCAATTTGGTGAGGAAGATACATGGATTCGGCCTAATACAAAAGAGGTGGCATCAGCCCACCCCTAATTCAAATAAAAGGAGCCTTTTCTAGAGTAACACCACCCAACCTTGGGGCTAAATTTCTTGAATGTTGATGCCAGAGGGTCCCTAACCAGTCATTTCCGCTTTGCCAAAAATCTTTGATAAAATATTGCAGTGTCTCCTGAGCGCCGTACCCATCCACTACAAGGTACAGGTATGAGACCTGTTATCTAGAATGTATGGGCAGGGCTGGAACTAGGGGTAGAGAGAAGAGGCAGCTGCCTCGGGTGCAATGATAGGGGGATGTTAAGCAGCTACCTCTAAAATTGTCTTCTACCTTCCCCTAGTCTGTGTTCGCACCCCTCACTCTTACTCCCCTTCCTTCCCTCCTGCTACCCTCCCCTCAATCACTCTCCCCTCCATTACTTTCCCCTCCCTCCCCTCTGTCACTCAACCCTCCCTCCCCTCCTTTGCTCTCCCTCCCCTCCATCACTCTCACCTCCCTTCCACCCGTCGCTCACCCCACCCTCCCCTCCATCGTTCTCCCCTCCGTTGCTCACCCATCCCCTCCATCGCTCGCTCCTGCCTCCCCTCCATCGCTGTCACCTCCCTCCCACCCGTCGCTCACCCCACCCTCCCCTCCATCGCTCTCCCCTCCGTTGCTCACCCATCCCCTCCATCGCTCACCCCTCCCTCCCCTCTGTCGCTCTCCATTTCATTGTTGTTGGGCATGTGTATGCGCGTGAGGGGGCGGCCAGGTTGCCTAGGGCACCAGGCTGGCCTGGCCCTGTGCGTTTTAATTAGGGTTTTCCAGATAACGGATCTTTCTGTAGTTTGGATCTCCATACCTTAAGTCTACTAAAAAAATCATGAAACATTAAATAAACCTAGTAGGCTGGTTTTGCTTCCATTAAGGATTAATCATTAGTTTGGATCAAGTACAAATTTGTGTTATTTAGATAAAATGGAGTCTATGGAATATGGGCTTTCCATAATTCAGAGCTTTCTGGATAACAAGTTTCCGGATAATGGATCCCATACCTGTGCAAGCATAAGGGTGCTGGCAAGTCATTTTATAGTTACTGGGATTGCTCGTTCTTTCAGATAGTTGCCAAGCAAACACAGTGATTCTACTGTAAATAGAGTGCCACACAGATGAAAATTCTTTTCTGGCAAATAATAATGTCTGTAACGTTAATTTAAGGAAATGTCTGCCCTTACTAGTGATGGGCGAATTGGTCCCGTTTGTCACGAAATTCGTGAAACGGCAGAACATTTGCAAAATGTGACTTTTGACGCTTGTGTCAATTTTGATGGCAGCGTTAGAGTTAATGGGTGTCTGAATAATGTTGCTGCGCGACTATTTTGAAACGAGCGACTTTTCCAAAGCGCATCCAAAAAATTTTTACATGGAATTTTCGCGCTGCCCAAACACAGAAATTCGCCAAGAATTCCCACCTGCCAAATTTATTTGCCCATCACTAGTTCTCCTTACCATTGCAATCCATTGACTGTAGCAGCAAATGCTTCACTGTGGTGCTGCACCACAATACCAGACTTTTACCATACTTGGCAATGATACACAGAGCACGCTGCACGTTTCAAGAGCTATTTACTGCATTTTTAAATGAAACGAGTGACATCGGGAAAGAACAGTGACACAGAAGCTTATCTAACTGATAGAGTGCCTGTGATAGCTGTAGCCTGCAAACTCTGCTCTCCTGAGAGCCAAGCAAGGTCCGTAAGGATAGAGACACTGGTGTGCCAAAACCGTATACATTATATCACTGGCCATAATTCTAGGAAACAAACCCAAAAATTTCAAGCAGCCTATTACAAGCCATACATTACGCTGAATCTCTTATGCGGTGTCTCCTAATCTTATGTTTGCATAAGCGACGCTATGGATTTCCTCTGCTAATGACGGGCCAGTGATGGGACGACTGTAGTAAAGATTCCACTGTCAGACAGCACTCGTGACTATATTCATTACTTCTAAGTATAGGATCCAATATCTGGAAACCCGTTTTCCAGAAAGCTCTGAATTACAGAAAGGCCGTCTCCCATAGACGCCATTCTAATCAAATAATTCTAATTTTTCAAAATGATTTCCTTTTTCTCTGTAATAATAAAACAGTAGCTTGTACTTGATCCAAACTAAGATAAAAGTAATCCTTATTGGAGGCATAACTAGACTATTGGGTTACATAGTGCATAGTGGGGCCGATTCACTAACTTCGAGTGAAGGATTCGAAGTAAAAAAAAAAGTGTTTTTTGGGCTACTTCGACCATCGAATGGGCTACTTCGACTACGACTTCGAATCGAAGGATTCAAACTAAAAATCGTTCGACTATTCGATAGTCGAAGTACTGTCTCTTTAAGAAAAAACTTCGAGGCTTGCCTAAGTTTTTTTGGTCGAAGGATAATCCTTCGATCGTTGGATTAAAATTGTTCGATTCGAAGGATTTAATCGTTCGATTATTGAAGGATTATTCCTTCGATCGAACGATCAAACTATTTGCACTAAAATCCTTCGACTACGAATATCGAAGTCGAAGGATTTTAATTCCCAGTCGAATATCGACGGTTAATTAACCCTCGATATTCGACCCTTGGTGAATCGGCCCCAGTATGTTAGGTTGAAAAAAGATAGTGTTTAATCAATGTTTAAATAATTATTTAGTAGATGTAAGGTATAGAGATCCAAATTACAGAAAGATCTTGGAACATTCTGGATAACAGCTCCCATACCTGTAATTCTAAATCTCTGTTGGTCACATATTAATCCAGTTTTATTATTGATCACTGTGTAATTTCCATCCAACCCTGTATTGTTAAGTTTGGAATGAAGAGCATCAGGCTGACATCTTCACTTACCAGCCTGCTGAATAATGAAATTAACAGCAATAATATACTTTTACCACCTTGTCACATGGTACACTGGGTAGGCGTGTCAATGTCAGTCTCTAGTGATATGTCATTTTTAAAGGGGTGGTCCACCTAAAATTTTTGTATGTTATAGAAAATGGCCAATTTTAAGCAACTTTTCAATTGGCTTTCATTTTTTCTTTTTTTTATAGTTTTTGAAGTATTGGCCTTCTTCTTCTGAATCTTTCTGTCTTTCAAATGGGGGTCACTGACCCCTTCTAAAACAAATGCTCCATTCTTATTGCTGCTTTTTATTACTCATCTTTCTATTCAGGCCTCTCCTATTCATATTCCAGTCTCTTATTCAAATCAATGCATGGTTGCTAGGGGAATTTGGGTCTTAGCAACCAGAATGCTGAAATTGCTAACTGGAGAGCTGCTGAATAAAAAGCTAAATAATTCAAAACCACAAATAATAAAAAAATTAAAACCTATTGTAAATTGTCTCAGAATCATCACTCTCTACATCATATTAAAAGTTAATTTGAAGGCAAACAACCCCTTTAATTATCCATTAATTGGCATGGTGCAATCAGGGGCATGTAGATATATATATCAATGAGCTGCAAGGTCAAACAGTAATAGTTATAGCTGTAATGGAAAGGGCCAAGCATTAAAGGTGCAAAGCCTCATAAGATTGTTGAAGAAATGTATATATATGTGTATATATATATATATATATATATATATATATATATATATATATATATATATATATATATATATATATAGTCCAAGAAGTTTAGAAGTTTGTGTTTTATATATATATATATATATATATATATATATATATATATATATATATATATATATACAGGTATAGGATCCCTTATCCGGAAACCTGATATCCAGAAAGATCCGAATTACGGAATGGCTGCCTCCCATAGACTCCATTTTATCCAAATAATCCAAATTTTTAAAAATGATTTCCTTTTTCTCTGTAATAATAAAACAGTAGCTTGTACTTGATGCCAACTAAGAAATAATTAATCTTTATTGGAAGCAAAACCAGCCTATTGGGTTTATTTAATGTTTAAATTAATTTCTAGTAGACTTAAGGCATGAAGACCCAAATTACGGAAAGATCCGTTATCTGGAAAACCCCAGGTCCCGAGCATTCTGGATAACAGGTCCCATACCTGTAGATATATTATATATATATATATATATATATATATATATATATATAGACAAATACAGATTCATTAAGAATTCTATGGTTTCATTATACATTTTATAAAAGGGACAAATACGTTTTACCTGCAACTTACTTGCTGCATTGAAAGTAAAACTCCCAAACTTGGCTGCCCTTTTATTAGACACCAGTGGGATCACCTGACTATAGCTGGAGGGGGTGGGAGCTACAACATGGAGCTGGTCACTGCTCTTGTATAACTATAACAAAAAAGGGAAAGTTGTGCTCACCACTAGTTTTTAAAATCATTTAATCATTCAGTCCCAAATAGCGGTGGGCGAATTTGTCCCATTTAGATTCGCCACAAAATTTGCAGGCGTCAAAATTGGCGATTGTCAAACATTGACAATTTGGCGCTTTTTTTTTTTTTGACAATTTTGTTATACTGAAAAAGGGTTGATTTATACCAAATCCTGAACTCTCTTTACCATGCTCAGTTACTATTGACATGCCCAAACTCCACTCACTTTCTAGTATGCCTGACCCCTTTTTGGCCGCATTTTAATTACTTTTAAAAAGGATGCAGACAGAAAAATTGTAAGATTTGATTTTTTTGATTTTTATTTTAGTTCCCCTAAACCAGAGGTTTATGTCCCAGAGGGAGAAGGACTAAAAAGATAAAAATCACACACTTTGTCTGCTAATCGGGGCCTCTGTAATCAGAAAGCTGCCAAGTTGTTCCGATCACTCCAATCTGAAAAACAGAAACAGTTAATACAAGTTGAACGTTCCCTTGTGTGGATGACTCCGTAGAATGATCTGTTCAGACATGTCTCACATAGAGGAAATCATGTGTAATAACTGGAAACATCAGGTGCAGTAACATTAGATTAGACTAATCCTAATCCTCCCAGATAGCCAACAGTGCCCCAACATAAAGAACCACAGCAAACTCATACTAGTGGCCTCTGTCCCCATTAGGGGTTATTTACTTATCCCTGGAGCACACTTATTATTGCTCATTTAACACTGGGTAATGCTGTAAAGGCAGAGAAACACGGGCAGATTCGGGGAGATTAGTCGCCCAGTGATAAATCTCCTCTTCTTCGGGGTGACTAATCTCCCCGAACTGCCTTCTCTGCCTTCCCACTAGCTAGAATGAAAATCGCCAGCCGGGATGGCACTCGGATCGCTTCATTTTCCGAAGTCGCCCGAAGTTTCCTCGTGAGGTTTTAGAGATACTCATATTTTTTAGTGCATTGTCCAGTGTTTTTTTTTTTTTCATTCGTGCGTTTTATATTTGGATCTTTTAATAACTTTCATTATTGTTCATTTCATTAATTTAATTAATTCATTTTTGTTTTATGGAAACAGAGTTTAATTGTGGTTTTAAAAAGCTCTAATACCGCTAAAATGTGACCATGAGTAAATGGGCCTCATTGAATGGCATGAAAGTGAAAAAACAATTTCAGCACAATAAATGTCACTTTTAATATTAATGTTCCAAAAAACATTTTGGCTGCTGAGCCCCAGGGGTGATTTGGGCCCCTAAGCTGCCCCTAAGGTGGGTCCTGTGATGCTGCCCCCCCAACCGCTCTTCTTTCCATCTTTCATCGGAGCAGGTCCCGGGGGCTCATCGCTAATGCAGAGAGTGTAATTGTGCTTTCATGCACTCAGGGTCGGACTGGGGCCCACTGGGACTGCTGTCCATGGGTATGTGCACAGTACAAAAGGAAGAATGCTTGTAGGAAATGTGCTGGTTTGTGAAGGCGTAAATCTGTATGTTAGGAATGTTAATATACATGTCATAGTGCGGGTGTGTCAGTAATCCACTGACTGGGACAGCCTCTAAGCAATGGGGAGGTTTACTAATTCAGATGGAATATGCTTGATAATCAGCTCTGCATTCATTGCAACCTATCGGTATGAAGATGCCATTGTTTCTATCCCTACAAAAGTTTAATTTCTAAACACTATAAAGACAGTGCTGTTGGAAGGCTGCTGACCAGGTGTGGCCCTCCTGGAGATATTTTTGAGCCTCGGTCTGTTCAAGGATTAAACTGATTTTGTTGCATGATACCATTATTTTACTATAATGTAGCCCATAAACGTCAGAATAATGGTGTATTACATGATAAATATTAGGCATTATTGCTCTAAGGCAGCAGGATATTAGCACTGAAACAGGTGCCTGTCTTCAAATCAGAGACCTCTTTAGGGGGTACATAAGGGGTGACCAGGGACACTGCCAATAGCATATGTTGAGAAACTCGCCTTAGGCAGCAGTGCCCCACAAGCTACCTGGGGCCTCTCCTGTTAACATTAAAGGAGAACTAAACCCCCCTTTAGCCAAAAGTGACCACTGACCCCCCACCCTGCCTCCCCCTGCACAGAGTTACCCCAGAATTTTGTCCCCTTTAGAAATACTGACCACACATGCAGAGTCAGCGCAGCGGAGATCACGGCAGCCCTCTTCCGGAGCTTTGGTAATCTAAGTAAATTGAGCACCGTATTGGCGTATGCGCAGTTGGAGCAATCTTCTAGTTTGTGACAACTGCGCATGCGCCGAAATTAACGGAAATTGCTGAAGGGAAGAAGACCCGAGGAATACCGAAGATGGTGCCTGTGAGCTCCGCTGCGCTGACTCTGCATGTGCAAGGTGCTGGAAAGGTGAGCCGGGGGAGGGAGGCAGAATGAAAGCCACCTCATGGAAGCAGAGGGGTAAGAATTGCCCCGGGGGGGGGGTGACAACTAAATGTTCCAAACTGTGTGGCAACACAAACATCACTTACCGTATATACTCGTGTATAAGCCGACCCGTGTATAAGCCGAGGTACCTAATTTACCTAAGAAAACTGGAAAAATGTATTGACTCGTGTATAAGCCTAGGGGCCCCATGTCAGATTTCAAAATGTGAATGTGTAAATGTGTAATCATGTTTTATGGCATAGAAATCTATCTAAAACGATTTAAAAGAGTCAGAACTATTAGCTGGACAATTGCCACTTGTTTTCCCTGTGACCTCCCACCTGTCATGGCTGCTCAGAAGATCAATGAGGTGCTGCACCTAGGAAAGCAGAAAAAAGGTACCGTACGCTCCTTCCGCGGCCCCAACACACCTCCCTCTCCCATAGCGCAGGACTGTCTGTGCCTCTCCCATAGCGCAGGACTGTCTGTGCCTCTCCCATAGCGCAGGACTGTCTGTGCAGGTCCAGGAGCAGATACGCTCCTTCCGCGGCCCCAACACACCTCCCTCTCCCATAGCGCAGGACTGTCTGTGTGATCGCCGCCCGGAGCAGGTCCAGGAGCTCCGGGCGGCGCGTCCTTCCCTGCCGGCGTTCGCTCTCAAAATGGCGGCGCCGCTACCCACGTGGCGGCCATGGGCGCCGCCATTTTGAGAGCAAACGCCGGCAGGGAAGGACGCACCGCCCGGAGCTCCTGGACCTGCTCCGGGCGGCGATCACACAGACAGTCCTGCGCTATGGGAGAGGGAGGTGTGTTGGGGCCGCGGAAGGAGCGTATCTGCGGCCGGTGAGGGATTGGCTACTGTTGCTACGGTATGACCCGCGTATAAGCCGAGGTCAAGTTTTTCAGCACATTTTGGGTGCTGAAAAACTCGGCTTATACGCGAGTATATACGGTAAACGTTTAACAGTGTTGCCCATTCTGTTGCACCGCATTTGTCAAAGTACAAATACAGTTAGACTATTTGTAAAGCTATTTGCGTTCCACTGGAGAAAGGAGCTCACAATTAGTGATGGGTGAATCTGTCCCATTTACCTTCTCCGAAAAATATATGAAATGGCAAAAAAAATTGCGAAACGGCAAAAAATTGGGAAATGCATTGAAGTCAATGGGCTTCAGAATTATTTTGATGCGAGTGACGATTTTTATACGCATGCATTAAAATGCTGCAATTTTGACGCGGCAAATTTCAGTCGCAGTATCGCAAAAACAATCGTGGGCAGCAAAACACGTTAATTCGACAGGAAAATCCATGCCTGGCGAATAAAATCGCGCATCACTATTCACAATGTGACTCGATGATTCTTTCCAGGGCATTAAGTTACAGTTCAGATGGGTGGAAGAGCTTTTTCCTATACAAAGGATAAGAGGCCAGCTGTTTAGACTGGAAGGAAAGCCATTATCAACTTAAGCAAAGCAAATGGTTCTTCACCATGATGGTGCTGAAGCTGTGGAACGCTCTGCTTGGTGATACAGCGATGGCAGATTTCCTTAATGACTTTAAGGGTCAGGGCACATGGGCAGATTCGGGGAGATTAGTTGCCTGGGGGCAGGCACTCTGAGCGCTTCGTTTTTTGAAGTCGCCCAAAGGCAATTACGGGCGACTGCGGTACACAAAGAGCTCTGAGTGCCTGCCCCAGGCGATTTTCATTTTAGCCGGCGGAAGGCAGGGGAATGCAGATCGGGGAGATTAGTCACCCCGAAGAAGAGGAGATTTGTCGCCTGACGACTAATCTCCCCGAATCTGCCCGTGTGGCCCGACCCTAAGAGGAATTTCGATCTTTCTTGGACAGTTGAAATATGCAGGGCTGTACCTCGTAATATTCACATGATGCGTACAGAAAGAGATATTGCACCACTCTTTTTCCTTTGCCTTTTTCTTTATGAATATTGAGAACATTCATATTTTAGATATATTAAATATGAGAAATTCTTGTTTCCTTGTAGCGAAACGATACAATGGCAGGGTCGGACTGGGGTGTCAGGTCACCTGGGCTGCAATTTCAAGGATCCTGCATTGAGTCCAACCTCGCACCACTCAACTGCCCCCCTCCCCGTATGGCGGTTGCCTGAACAATTAAAATACAGATGATAACATAACTGTGCGTAATTCTAGGATGGGTCTGCTATGCCTTTAAGAAATGCACTAAGCAGGGAGCTGTAGAGAACTTTGAAGTTTAGTATAGAGAACTATCGTATGTGAGGTCTGAGAGAGGATTTGTGGCTAAGCAGCGCATATAAGGAGACCATGGATTAGTAATTAAGAATATCTTCGTTTACTATTCTACCTTCTTCCATACTTTTATTGTACATGGAATCGGTCTTCACCTGGCAGCACTTTTTATGGCGTAGCTAATTTAACAAATCAACATATAGGGGCAAATTTACTAACCGTATTTTCCATGCCTCCCAGGTGTTAGGGAGCGAAGTACCGCTAGAGTCAAGGGGCAAATTCACTAAGATTCGTAGTTGCGCCAGCGTCAGCTTCGCCGCACTTTGCCAGGCGTATTTTCGCCAGCGCTACGCAAATTCACTAAAATCTGAAGTTGCGCTCAGGGGAAGCGTAAGGTTGCGAAGTTGCACTAGCGTTAATTCGCCAAGCAAAGCGAAGTTACGCTAGCGATGGTTAATTTGCATACGGCGCCAAATTGAAGTTACAATGGAGGTATATGTAGCATCACTACACAAGCCTGGGAAACCTTCAAAACAGCAAATAACATTTTTATTTTGCTCTACACATGTGCCCACTGTATAGTTAAGGTGCCATGAGTTAGGAAATGTAGGGGGGAAGGAGGGGAGCCCCAAAAAAATTTTTCGATCTTTTTCAGCCTATCACCTATAAATAAAGAAAAAACGCCAGCGTTTTTTGGGACTTAGAAATTTTTTTTACTTTTTTCGAAGCAATCCCTATCTACTCTATTGCACTTCGCCTGGTCTGAGGTGGCGAAGGAAGTCTGGCGTAAAAGGAAGCGTTCAGAAAAATGCGCACGTTAGTGAATTTGCATAGTTATGTCCATTGCGCAAATTTGCCAGGCGTAAGGGTGCGAAGTAACACTAGCGAATTTAACGCCAGCGAATTAAAGAAAATGCGATACGCTAGCGAATTAACGCTAACGTTAGGTGCTTCGTCCTTTAGTGAATTTGCCCCTATCTCCTTCACTAGCAAAGTTACCCCGGTGACCTTTAGTAAATCAGCGAAGTACCGAAATTACGTCACAATGGTGAATTTTCACCCGCGTTAGTCACTTCGCCCTTTAGTAAATTTGCCCCATCAAGTGAATTGCCACTCATGATTCAAGATGCCAGTTGCTGTTCACAGCTGGGTACAGCATTGAAGATACTACAATGGATTGACTTTAATGCAGGCGTCAGAATTGACGCGGCCATCAAAATTTGCATTTCGTGAAATTCACAATTTTTTCTTTGAAGTGGGACAAATTTGCCCATCACTGAGACTGCAGAGGAGAAGAAGATGGCAGTGGTGCGGCAGAGGAAGACACAAGGGGAGAGCAAAAGAATTAGGGTTAGAAGATGATCTTAGTAAGGCATTACAATAAAACAAGGAAACAAGAAATAATGGAATGGAAGCGGCAAGTTTACTATAAGGAATTCAATAAAACATTATGGCAAGTAAAAGTTGTGCAATATAATTGAGATCCTGCAAATGTGCAGTTACCAAGTCTACGGGCATGCGGACAAAACAACAACATTCTTGTCTTATTACTTCTAGAAAAGGCCTCAGAGCTACAAATGTCAGTTTGCAATAACTCACAATAGGCGTATCATTATCTACAAAGCGGATGTAATTCACTTTTGTTTGCCGTCACTTACATCCCTGTCTATTCAAACAAACGCTGGCGGATAAAGGAGCCGGTGACACAGGGCACGTCCAGTGTTCAGAGCAGGTTCACTGTCAACTACAATTATAGCAGTGACAGGACACAAATGGTTTTGCTGCTGTATCACAGGCTTCATTTGTTGCAAAAGGTTCATGAATGGGAGGATGAAAGGGAAACTATAGATACAAGAACACAATGGTAGAAAGAGAGCCATAAAAAAAAACCCAATATAAATCATTGGATTTGTCTTTGACATAAGAGAGTGACAAATATAAGTCCCAGCTTCCTTCTATAACAGAACTCTCCCATAACTGCGTCTCACATGCTGGCCAGAAACATTTCTAAACAACCTTTGCCCTAAAAATATACAGACCCCTCTAACAGCAGATAGAAGTCCTCCAGTATGCAACTTAGGGTAGGACTACATGGGTGTTTTCGAAGAGATCCGACACCCAGCGACAAAACGCATGTGACGGAAATAAGGTATGTGAATGCATTGTCGGATGAAGTCGCAGCGTTGATCTGACGCGACACGACTGCCGGATGCAGACGCAGCGTGCAGTGTCGGCATCCGTCAGTCGTGTCGCATCATAAGTCGCAGCAGTCGCGAGTCACGAATTTTGCCGATGGAGGCAATTTGCGGGCGTCAAAATAGAAACTGGCAACAATTCCAACGGCGGCCACAATTGGAAGCGCATTAAAGTCAATGGGAGTGCGTTTAATTATTGCCGGCGTCGTAATTGTCGCCGGGGTCAGTATTGTCGCCAGCATAAAAAAAAAAACAATTATTTGTTGAAAAACACAGAAATTCACCGGGAATTTGCGCCTGGCGAATAAGTTTGGCTATGACTAGACCTGCACCATGTATTCAACTATTTGCAGCTTATGAGTAGTGATGCGAAAATTCACCGCCGTCAATTTCCGATTTTCACGATATTTTCTTGAAAACTTTCGAATTGCTCGATTTCTTGAAAAAACGTTCGAATTGCTCGATTTTTTGTGAAAACGATTTTTTAGTGAAAACTTTCGATTTGCTCGGTATTTTGTGAAAACGTTCGAATTGCACAATTTTTCGTGAACACGTTCGAATTTCATGATTTTTTCATGATTTTCAGTTTCGTGAATTTTGCGTGAAATTAGCGAATTTTCTGGTAAAGCTAAACAGGAGAAATGTGCCCATCTCTACTTATGAAATCAAACTAGAGCATTGGTGCACTTTGTGAGCATGTATACAGTACATGCACAGATTTGAAAACCAGCTGCAAATCTCTACATCGTAGTAGAGGTTAATTTAAAGGTGAATAACCCTTTTAAAGTGGTTGTTCACCTTCCAAAGACTTTTTTTTAGTTAAAATTAAGACTTTTTTCAATTGCTTTCCATTATTTATTTTTTACTGTTTTTCCAAATTCTAAGTTTAAAGTTGAATGTTTGTGTCTCTGGTGTTTCAGTCTGGCAGCTCAGTGATTCATTTGCAGATTCTGAACTGTTAAACATTTAGGGGCAGATTTATCAAAGGTCAAAGGGAAAAAATGCGAATTTTGAGCCAATCTTTGTGTACTTTAACTAGGGAATAGTCCAAATTCAATTAGAATTTGACAAAAATGTAAAGATTCAAATTTAGTACTGCTGTACTAAATTTATCATGTACTATCTCTTTAAAAATGTGACTTCGACCATTCGCCATCTATGCCATCACCATGGTACGATTAGAATTCGATTAAATACGATATTACTTTGATTCTTACGATTCAAATTCGATCAAAGAAATGGACCTATTCCCCCCCAAAAAACTTAAATTTTTTGATAAATTTTGAAGTTATGGGAGTTATAAAAAACTCCCATTACCTAGAAATTCAAACCCTTGATAAATCTGCCCCCTAGTTGATACATTTCTCAGCAGCATCTCTGGAGTATTAACAACTATTATATCAATTCTAACAGCTGCCTGTAATGAAACCCAGAGATTGTGCTCAGCAGGGACAAAGATAACAAATGTATCAACTAAATGTATCAATTTAGAATAGTTTACAGGGTCGGCGACCCCCCCTTTCCAGAGCTGCTTTTGAAGGTGAAAAATGACACTTTACACTTCAATATTAGAAAAACTGTCACACTAAGAAAATAGAAAGTAATTGGAAAATTTTTTAATTTCTGGTGATCTATCTGAAAACAACTAATTGTTTGAAAGTGAACCACCCCTTTAAATAGCAAAATGCCGTAGCACCCTCCTATTTTCATGGGTGTAGTTCCCCCACTTAAGCCCAAATGTCAGTGATGTACATACGACACTTGGCTAAATGGATGACATAAAGTAGGTTTCCTGCTGCTCAAATCTCTAATGGATTTTTCTATCTTTTGATTCAACTGACCCATTAAGTGTTTTGTAGGTTTTCAAAAGTGAGTCTAACAAGTTCACTGAGCAGAAGCATTAGTAAAGCAGACAATGGCTTCGATTTTCTCTCTGTATTCGGCTCAACTATATTCTGCTACAACAACATTTTCAGTGCTGCCATGTTTAAAATCCATCTGAAAGCACAAGAATGAGTGACTTGGAATATGGATTTTTATTCTACCAACAGCCAGTCCTTCTTATTTTTATCACATAACTCTGACACAGTCCTATCATAATCTGTATCTCCATACCATAAAGGAGAACTAAAATCTAAATAAAGAAGTAGGCTAGAAATGTTGTACATTATGTTTTGGGCTTCTGTACCAGCCCAAGGCAACCACAGCCCTTTAGCAGTAAAGATCTGTGTCTCCAAAGATGCCCCAGTAGCTCCCCATCTTCTTTTCTGCTGATTCACTGCACATGCTCTGTGCTGAGCTTAGGGACCCACTCACAATATACAGTACACATAGAATAGAAATGTCACAATATAAGGCTGATTAGTAATTAATACAGATAATTACTACATTGCAGCACAGAAACCAGTGCAATTAGCATCAGAATTTAATAATCAGCCCTGTAGCATCAGCTTATATTACAGACCAACCTCATTTTCTGCTGGATAATTAGTGACGACCCCTAAGCTTAGCTTCTCAACAGCTGCTCAGAGCCCACTGAGCATGTGAGTGTCACAGACACTTTCCAAGATGGTGACCCCCTGTGACAAGTTTGAAGTCCTGGATCATTGCTGCTATTGACAAGCTGAAACTTTAGGCTGGTGCAATAAGTTCAGTATATAAAATATGCAATTTTTAGTCATAATTAGGGTTTGCTTCTCCTTTAAGTCTACTAAAAAGCATTCAAACATTCTTTCGACTTCAATAAAGCTGAATTGTATCATATTTGGGATCAAGTACCATATAACTGTTTATAACTGTGTATATGGACAGATGGGATAGATTAGAACAGGACGGGCAAACAGGAGCAGAGCTGCCAATCAGAGGGAGACTGAGCCAGAACATAACAGACATTGGGGCAAATTCACAAAAGGGCGAATTGTTGCCAGCGAACGCATTGTCACACTTCACGCCACTTCGCCAGGTGCAGTCTGCTACCACTACGTTAATTTACTAAAATGTGAAGTTGCATCTTGACTGCTGAACGCTGGCGACTTTTCGCCAGCGTTACATCGGTAGTGCGAGCATTTCATAGCAAAGTTTCGTTAGCGTTCATTTGTAAGTAAGTTGAATAGGGTGAATAGGGTGGGTACAAATAAGCAGATGAACTCTGGCGAAGTTACTTTCTTCTACTGAAACATAGGCCCGGGCCTAGGGCAGCACATTTTTGGGGGCGGCATGCCACCCAGCCGCTCTATGGGGATGCGCTGCTCCCCAGTGCTCTGGCGCTTGCACGCTGGCGCTCTTGCGCCTGCATGAGGTAGTGCGGGCAGGCGCGCTAGGTCCGTGCGGACTGCGTGGCCTAGGGGCGCCCGCCCAGCGAATCCGGCCCTGAACATTCTTGCACTTACGTCATTTTAAATAGGTCATATTTATGTCTTTATTAGTGATGTTGGTGCAAATGCTTGAAGTGGCCACTCATCATTACTAATGTCCAAGGAAGGAAAATTAAGACATAAAAGATCCTCTAATGCCCTAGACATGAGCCCACCCTAAAATAAATGTGACATGCCCGTCAGATGTCTGGAAAAAGAATGTTAACACAAAAATCTTTAATAGTTAGGACTTTTGAAGGCAATCCGCTTTAAAAAAGTAAAATCACCAGTGCTTTTTAGAACTTTTATGACTTTCCAGCATACAGGATATGATGTCACTGACATAAGATTGAGGAGGATTTTGCTTTATCTTATCAGTTCGCCTGGTATAAGGTGGTGACTGGTGAAGGAAACTCTGGCGAAAGACGTAACATTCTTTAAAATTCGCACTTTAGTGAATTTGCGGATTAAAGACTGTTCGCCAGTGCGAAAAATCACCTGCCGATAGGGTGCGAACGTGCGCTAGTGACGGTCTCTTTTACTAGCGAATTGTAGTCTGTGCCTGTTAGTGAATTGGTGATGTTGCTGCGGATGTGATTTCTGGGGAAAAGTCGCTAGCAATGGCCACTTCGCCCTTTAGTGAATCTGCCCCACTATGGGAAATGATATACACACAGAATAAATACAGAGAGGCTTACTGTACAACACATGGCCATTTTTACATTTTTTTCATTCTAAAAAGAGAGTTTTCAGGCAGCAAGATGCCAAAACAAGAGGTGAGAGCTTTGCTGCCTGAAAACTCTCTTTTTAGAATGAAAAAAATGTATGACAACTAGCAAACAATGCCAGTGGCCCTGTTTGAAGGCACAAAGTTATGTGCCCATTTTTTGCATTTTGCACTTTGTAAATGAGCCCTTCTATTTAGGTCTTTTGAGTATTATGAACTTTCTGGCGCAATCATTTCAAGATCATTAAAATTTGAGTAAGATATTTGAATTTGCTTATCAGCGTGGGCCTAAGCACAGGCCCCTTAGAGGTCGTTTTTGTGAATAGAGTTTAAATGTACACAGATCTGTGTGTTCATTTGGTCTTTGAACATGTAAATAATCTCTATTGTAGTATAGCCAAGTACTGTAACTGTACTGTAATTAGAAATGAAATACAGGCACATACCTAACACCATGCATGTGATTCAAAATCCAATTTATGATACTAAGTTGGCTGTTGGACTTCATACCTTTCTGTTAATAAGCTGCAACCAGCCATAAACTGCACCTGGCACCAACAATGGGGCAGCCACAAAACTGACAATTAGTGAGTGCATTGATCTTTTCTAATCCCGGGCAGGCCGCGGATTGGGTGACTTGCCAGCGACGACCTTTCTGCGACTAAAACGCAAAACCGTGTCAAGCCCATGAAAAGAGTGTAAGCGAAATGTTAATACGTGTTAAGCTTTCTGATCTGCCAACAGTTCTTTATTGTATCTAATTTGTTTTGGAAGAAATGTGATCAGTGCTTCATTCTGTGGCTCTCGTGGATACTAAGCTTTGACCTCTCAGAGCCTTTGTTATGGTGGAGATTAGGCACCACTAAGGGTTATTTTCTGTAGCCTCAGATTCAACCATTCTAAAAACAGAATTCACTCAATACCAAACTTGTCTCCTGATTGTTGTCACATTACAGGTTACATTGAACATCTCTCTGGATAATGTAAGAACGGTCATTTTTATTTTTGCAATATAACACATTCTACAGAACCAAAACCAATTATGGGGCATATTTACTAAAGGGCAGAGTGGAAAACGCTGGTGACAATTCCCTAGCGTTACCGCCCGCAGGGACATTGCTGATTTACTAATGGACACAGGCGCCAATTCGCTAGCGAAAGAGATAGGCGCTATCAGTCATTCGCACTCTATCGGCAGGCAACAATTCGATCTGGCGAATGGACGTTACTCCGCAAATTCACTAAAATGCAGATTTTACTGAACGTTACCTCTTTCGCCAGACTTGCCTTCGTCAGCTCATACCTGGCACAGTGCACTGGAGCGTATAGATCTTCTTTATTCTTCTGTTACTTACATTATATTCTGTGAGTGAAAAAAGCATAAAAGTTCAAAAAACGCTGGCGACTTTTCCTTTTTTCAGAGTGATAGCCTGCAAAAGTCCTAAAAATATTTTTTTGGGTAACCTGTTTCCCACATACATTTCTAACATATGGAACATTAACTATACAGTGGGCTCATGTGTAGGGCATTATAACAACTATAGTGTCTTTATTAAGGTTCCCTGGTCTTGTGTAATTAACAGTGGAAATGTAATATATTTGCTGCAACATATAACATAAAGACGTCCATTCAACTTTAAATTTCCCACCGTATATAAATTAACCTGAGCGCAAGACCTCTATCGAATTTGCGCTAGGCAGAAATGAACGCTAGCGCATCTTCACTTTGAATTGCTCGCATTGGCAAAATAATGCTAGCGAAAAGTCGCCAGCGTTCGGCGCCCACAACGAAACTCCACGTGTTAGTGAATTAGCATTGTCTGAGAGAATTTTCACCTGGCGAAGTGTAGCGATGTGTGCAAACCGACTTTTCGCTGGTTAGTGAATCTGCCCCAAGATTCCTTAAACTCATAGCAGGGTAATGGGTGTACAAAAGAAAAGCCCCACCTCTCAGCTGGTGGTTCCCTAGTTATCACATAGCATGATAACTTATATCACAGTTTGCTACATAAAGAACCTTGGCCTAAAACAAGTTCTTGCTTAGTTGTAAACACAGAAAGAACTATCTTACATATATTCGGAGTAGAGCGATGGAGGCAAAATAATTAACATACTGTCCAGATTAGGAGTATCAGGTTCCAGGCAGAGATATTTGCAGTTAGTTTACAGACAAGTCAGACTGTATGCTTCCAAGGCGTATGAGCCATATTGATAACATTAGTGATACCAATGGACTTTCCATGCATCAGTCTGACCCAATCTTGGGCACTGGCTGTTAAGATTAGTAGGCGTATGGCAGTGTCGGACTGGGGAGCCCGGGGCTCCTGCCCCTTGCCCCCCTCCCCTGCTGATGTGTGCTGCAATTGCGCGTATATGGTCTATCTGAGACCGGAATATAATTTCCGAAGGGAGCCGGTCTGGGTCGACGAGGCCAACAAGACCCGGGGCCCACCAGGTTTTTTCCCGGTGTCCTGCCGGCCCAGTCTAACCCTGGAGTATGGTATGTGGAACCTACATTGCTTTTGCATGTTTTGTTGGGGCAGAGAGAGAGTTGAAGAGCATAGGAAATATTCAGCTGGAGTGAAAGATATAAATATGTATTTGTGCCCACAGATTCTAAGACTTGGATAGGGTTGCAACCCATTAAGCTACATCCCTGCTAGGAGTCCAAGCAGCTAAGTTCCAGCACGATGTGAGTGGGGGTAACTGCCACCTAGGAGCAAGAGTGTTTATAGCGGGTAGACATAACCCCATTGATGATACTTCTTCTATTATGACCATGTACTGCTCAAGCCCTGTTACTATTTGTTTAAAATACACTCAAGACCATTGGGAGTAAGGTTAAACCACACCTTAGACACAAGCTGGTGGTGGCTCTGTAGGGGAACCATGTTCTACTTGTATAAGTTACAAGTATTACAAGGTCTGATTTTTGGCAGTGGCATATTCATGAGTTAGGGAGCGCCTATGGGCTCAAGATACAGATGAGTGTTGTACTGCCCGACTTCTAGTTATGTGAGGTGAAAAGGCAGCAAATCCCTGGACCTAAGTGCTCATTGAATGAGCTCAAATCTGAGCCACTTAGTGCTCTAGCCCTTGCATATGGGGTCTTTGTAAATAATTCATCATATGTTTTACTAAGTATTTAAAGAAAAGTCTAAAAGTAATGGTACTCAAAAATAATCATTATTCCCTTCCAACCCCTCTTAAGTATCAAACTATTCTAATGATATATAAGAGTTACCCCTTGCATGGCTCAAGTCAGTCTTGTGCCTCAGTTGCCAATAAGCAGAATGTAAACTTGCCGAGCCTCACAAACGCTTGGGAACATGAGTAGCCCCACATTAGGAGACAGACAATTCTAAAACATATTCATGCTGGAACCACATTTTAAGAAACCATGTAACACTTTGATGTCTCCTGTTCAAACACATAAGGAACATCTCTTGGTGATTTATGGCTATTCAGGCTTTCCCTTTAAGTATCCATCTGACCCTAAGGTCCAATTGAATATACTGAAGAAACCACCTGTGAAACCAGATGCAATGTTTCCTGCCAGTAATAATGAATTATTTTGTTTTCTCTCCCGCCTTCTGAAGAAAACCATGGATACATTTCATTACCTAACACAGTATTGCACCAAAAATCCAGAGTAAAAGCATGGTAATAATTCATTCCAAACAAAGCCAAAGAGCAGAGATTGATAGCAAGCAAATTATTAACTTTTAATGTAAAATTCAATAACAATTTATAACATACACACACAAAAACGAAATGATATATATATATATATATATATATATATATATACACACATACAGGTATGGGATCCGTTATACATGAACCCCATCATCCAGAAAGCTCCGAATTATGGAATGACCATCTCCCATAGACTCCATTATAATCAAATAATCCAAATATTTAAAAATGATTCGCCCAGCGACAAATCACCTCTTCTTCGGGCGACTAATCTCCCCGAACTGCCTTCCCGTCGGCTAGAATCTAAAGCGCCGGCAGGATGGCACTCATGAGAAAAACAAAGCATTCAGAGTGCCATCCCGCCGGCGATTTAGATTCTAGCCGACGGGAAGGCAGTTTGGGGAGATTAGTCGCCCGAAGAAGAGCCGATTCGATGGCGGGCGACTGAATCTCCCTGAATCTCCACGTGTGTCTCTGCCCTAAAGAAGATTGTGCTATGGTATTTCCTGTGGACCCCATGGTGCAGTTACACCCCCTGACCCAAGGTAGTCACCCCACTCTAAATCAGGCCACAAGCATTAAAGCCCTCTTCATAGCCACGTCTGGCAAGTGTCCTTGGATATATACTGTGAAAACGGAACACATAACTCAAAGATTATAATAAGGGTTCTTTGTTTATTCATTGTTTTTTATGAAAATCAGTAATATTTACACTCATTTTATTTCTCCATACAGCTTCATGACACTGATATTAGTTACAGGAGACCTGATTCCTCTGCATGTTTTGATTTGTTCGTTTATATGGGAGCTGCCATATCACCTTTACTGCCATTACCTTTAGTGGGTTCTGCAATATCATTACAGATTATATGCAGGAAATGTAGGTGTGGCCCAGAGAGCTCTCTATAAAAATGTATTACATAAAACAGCTCATAGTGAAAATCCTACCTCATCTAAATAAACCATTTTCATAAAAATAAAGGAGTTAGGACCAGAACTCAGGGTTTTGCACCCTAGGCATGTGCCTCTTCTGCCTACCCCTAGTTCCTGCCCTGACTGAACCCGCCGACCATAGCGCTCTGCACCCCACTCTGCCATACCCAGGCCAGAAGTGTGATATTTTATTGCACATATATGTTAGGCTGACAGTATGTATTATGGTCATCCTTTGGTTCACTGCAGGGCAGGTTTGTAAATGTAACATGCCAATGAACTGTAGGCCAAGGCATGTTGCACGAGTAGATTAGAAAATGAAGATGAACTGCAGCAGTTCAACCCTTCCTGCTGGTCCAGTCATTCAGGCTTATCACCCCAAAACCCATACTGTGTACGGCCACTTGTATGGCATCAGTCTCTTCCAACCTCAGGCTGATACAGAAGAATAGTGTCCATTGCATATTTAGCTTTAGGCTCGAACTCAGCTTTGAGGGACATTTGCTTTATCTCAGTTTTTATATACAGTACATTGTCCTGGCTTTCTGTTCATGGAGAGTATGTTTTTATGCAGCACAAAAGTCATCCACGCTATTTGTTGCTACGCACGCCTGCTATTCAGTCCTTACAAAGGGAGTATTGCATGAGCTCACACGTTTAGTTGCAAATAACCAAGGTACAATAACATGTCATTGCTACAGAAGTACAGGCCGTGCTCATGTCTGTGGGAAACTTTTACCTAGTGTAACGCCCAAAGTAACAACAGTATAAACTGTTCTGCCTTATTGTTTTGGTTTACACGGTCCTTAAAGTGGACCTGTCACCCAAGTCTTTTTCAAATTAAACATGAAATCCAAATTCTTTTTTTTATTAAAGCATTCATGGCTGTTGTAAACTCATTTAAAATCTCAGCTGTCAATCAAATATTGCCTTAGGCATAGAGGCGGAGTAGATAATTACTTTCACTTTCCATTCAGCACAAACTAGTTTTCTCTGCACTCCCCCCTTACCATTTAATTGTGTAGCCAGTACATGGGGATGGACATCAGGTCCCCCATTCTGGTGCACAAACAAGATTCTGAGATGATACAAGACTTGCCTTAATAACAGTGTCCACAAAATGGCTCCTGCCTGCTTGTTTTAATTATGAGTTCCCAGACCGAGAGAAACAAGATTCAAATAATTTATATAGTGTAATTAAAGTTTATTTTGGTTGACAAATGTGATAAAATAGGATTTGGAATTGGAGTGACAGGTCCCCTTTAATGCAATAAAAGAAACAGGGGCAGCCATTCAAACAGAAGATGACGGGTCATAGTTACAGTATTAAACATGCGGGGGGGGGGGGTTATTTACTAAAATCCGAATTTATCTCATTATTTGAATTAAAAAAACCACAATCAAACTATCATACCTGCTTTTTAACTTATTTATTATTAAATAAGCTTGTTTTAATCATTTCCGGTGATAAAACATAGCGAAAACCCGAATTGTGTGATTTTTTCAGGGGGTTTTCCCGAATTGCTAGTTTTTTTCAGGCTTTCTCCCTAAAAGCCCGAATTTGAAAGATTTTTGCCCGAAAAACCCAAAATGGTCGGATTTTCAACCTAATTCCAGCACAGACCACAAAAACTTCCAAATAGGACAGGGACCTCTCCCGTTGACTACCTCGGCAGGTCTTTCGATGGTGGATTTTCAGATTCAGCCTTTTTGCCTGAATCTGAAAATCTCTGTTAGGAAGGTTCTCTGTTGTGAAGGTTGTACGGCTTCCTCAATACTATATATGGCCAAAAGTATGTAGACACCGCTTGCATTTATTGAAATTGTCTGCCCATTATTGCCAACACGAGTTCCACCATTGTTACTCAACCTCTTACACATGGGTGGAAGCAAATCCCATCTAACAATGATCCAACATCTAGTGGCAAGTTCCATAGAAGGTAGAGACCATTATAGAAGAAAAGAGGGCCAGCTTCATGTGCCCACATGCTTTTGGCTGTATATAATAAAGGTATCTGTTTGCAAAAGTGTTTCCCAAGTTAGTCCCTCTTTTCCCACAGTCTTACATTCCCTTGCACCATTAGTTCCCAGTCCCACAGCCATCTTAGGAAAAGTCGGCAACCCTTTCCTGTTTGTTTATTGATTATATGTATAAAGTGTGACCTGTTTTTAGCCTTAAAGGAGAAGGAAAGGTTAAAACTAAGTAAGCCTTATCAGAAAGGTCCATCTAAATATACCAGTAAACCCTAAAAGTAATGCTGCTCTGAGTCCCCTGTCAAAAGAAACACTGCATTTCTTTCCTTCTATTGTGTACTCATGGGCTTCTGTATCAGACTTCCTGCCTTCAGCTTAAACCTCATTGCCCTGGGCAAGAGCATGCTCAGTTTGCTCCTCTCCCCCCACCCCTCCATTCTCTACTGTAATCTGAGCCCAGAGCAGGGAGAGACTCAGGCAGGAAGTGATGTCACACCACATTAATACTGCAGCTCCTATTCTAAACAAACAGAGAGTATCTAGAGCTTTTTACTCAGGTATGGTAAAATATTCTACAGAATAAATATAGCATTCTAGCTTGCACTATTGCAGCTAATCTATTGGCAATAAAATGCCTCCATAGCTTTCCTTCTCCTTTAAATTTACCCTGACCAAGCAAGGCCTTAATATGTGAACCTCGTTACTTCATGCAATTGGTATGAAAGTTGATTAAATCTGTTACCAAGACTGCAGCCTTCGTCTCATTTACAAGTCAAAGTCAAACAATTCAGACAAATCTAGTGATCCTCTAATTATAGGCTACAATTTCAAACACATGTAATTAGAATGTTGTGTTATTACCCTGCAAATGGGTGATGTAGGATATTGACTTTTTTTTGGCCCGTTACAGAGCCATTGATATTAAGAGAAAGCATTGGTTTTCATCACTTTATGGAAGAAAGAAAGTTTTGAACTAAAAGACCAAATAGTAATATGCAGCGGTTGTTTCTAAACAGCAGACATTGCAGGGTTGAATAAGACCACAGAGCCGTTTATCCATCACTTGGCTCTGCTTTTAATAGAACATAGCTTATTTATGAACTGACTAGGTGGCATACTTGTGCTTTTACGTGCCCTGTTGTTTCCAAGCTGCCAAGTGGGTTATAAAGTTTACAGTATTCCACTCTGTGAACATGGGCCACTAGGCATCTGCCCTTATTCTCCAGAACTCTTAAAGGGGAGCTATCAGGAAAATGAAAATTTAATATAAGCTTCATCATACTACAATCAATTAAAAATTCTGTACCGTTTCTGAAATAACCAAGTTTATCTTCACTATAAGATATATTGGATCATTCATCTGACACACAACGAAGACAGAATGAAAAGAAACAAATGCTGAGAGAGGGATAGTGAAGATAAAATTGAGTGAAGATAAATTTGATCATTTTAGAAACGATTCAGAATATTTAATTGATTTTAGAAAGTTTCTTATTACAGTATAAGGAAGCTTATATTAAATTTTCATTTTTGCGATAGTTCCCATTTAAAGAGGTAGTTCACCTAACTTTTAGTATGATGTAGACAGTGCTAATGTAAAACAGTTTGCAATGAATCTTAGGGGCCGATTCACTAAGGGTCGAATATCGAGGGTTAATAAACCCTCGATATTCGACTAGGAACTAAAATCCTTCGACTTCGAATATCGAAGTCGAACGATTTAGGGCAGATAGTACGATCGAACGATCGAAGGATTATTCCTTCGATCGAATGATTAAATCCTTTGAATCGAACGATTCGAAGGATTTTAATCCAATGATCGAAGGAATATCCTTCGATCAAAAAAAGTTAGCCAAGCCTATGGGGACCTTCCCCATAGGCTAACATTGACTTCGGTAGTTACAGTACTTCGATTATCGAATGGTCGAATAGTCGAACGATTTTTACTTCGAATCCTTCGATTCAAAGTCATAGTCGTAGTCGAAGGTCGAAGTAGCCCATTCGATGGTCGAAGTAGCCCAAAAAAACTTCGAAATTCAAAGTTTTTTAACTTCGAATCCTTCACTCGAAGTTAATGAATCGGCCCCTTAATTTTTTATATTTTGTGTTTTGTTTTAATTATTTAGCTTTTTTGTTCAGCATCTATCTGGTTGCTATCCTCTAATTTACCCTAGCAAACCGGCAGTGGCTCAAGTGAGAGAAGGGCTTAAGTAAAAAGATAAGCAATACAAAGTAACAATATGAATAAAATTGTCGCCTCACCGAGCAATGTTTCTTGGCTGCTGGTGTCAGGGACCCCTATTTGAAAGCTGGAAATGACAGAGGAGGAAGGCAAATTATTTAAAAACTATAAAAAAATGAATAATCAAAATTAATTGAAAAGTTGCTACGAATAGGGCATTCTATAACATATTACAAGGTAACTTAAAGGTGAACTAATTTAATTATGTTTTATTGTTTGTTCACAAAAGCGATTGAAATCTGTGCCCACGTATAGGCCGTGGTTCTTCCAGATCACAAGTCACCAATGGAACCTTGTTTAAAAATAAATAACAAAAAGGCACTGTCCAAAAAACTTTCCGTCCATGCACTTGTAACTGTCGTCAGAAACTGTCAATGACATGAATGGGAGCACCATATGCAGATGTTTAGAATTTATCTCTGACGTGGATCTTGGATCTGATCATACCCCAGTGATTAGTGGCACAGGTGATCTTATTCAAAGACAGTTTCCTCTTGTCCTGGACTGTAGCCACAATTGGGCTTATCCTATTAGGTCACTGCTGCAAATGGAGGCAGATTGGTAGGCAACACATACAAAAGCTTACTGTATGAGAAAACTCAATAACTGAAGTGAGTAGTCTCACATGTCCCGTTTTGCCTTTGTCTACAGTGTGGAAATAATGGAGAACACTTCAAAATAAGTATATCATAATAATGCACATCAAATATAGGAACACGGCTGTTTCCAAATGGCTTATTGAACGTACTTGTTGATGAGCGGGATAGGTAACTGCATAGGTTTCCAATGGGAAGCACTGTTGGAAAGAAGACAAATTTCTGGTGTAATAGCTATTTTGACCTGGATGGGTGCCTCATAATTCCATTCCACATTTGCACCTCTGTTCTTGCTTTCCCTCAAAAGGGAAACATTTAATTTAGGAAAGCTGCATGCATGTCCAGGGCTACCATCAGGGAGGCACAGAGGGTGTATTTGAGCCCAGGCATAAAGCGTCCAACTGTTGAAGTCCCAAAGAACCAAAGTCCCGGAGTCCCAAAGAGCAGAAGAGTCAAAGTCCCGAAGTGCTGAAGACCCAAAGCCATGAACGGAGCCAAAGCCACTAAAAGACCCAAAGCCACAAAAAGACCCAAAGCCACGAAAGGAGCCAAAGCTGAAGCTCTGACACCCCAATATTTTAATACTATATAGGCCCGGCCCTGGCCACCAATGTTTTTTTTAGGGGGCACAATTATTTTTAACTTATAGGGAGGCCCTGATCACAATTGATTTTTTTAACTTGTATGAGGGCCCTGACTACCACTGTTTTTTTAAAAACTTTTATGTGGGACCCTGGCTGCCAATGTTCTGAACACCAATGGCTTTTTATGACTTGTGTGTGGGGTGGTTTACCGTTTTTAGCTCTTTTTTTGTGGACTTTATAAAGTGGTGTGGGCAGGATCTGGGGTGGGGCTTGGGGGCTGGGCTGGGCTGGGCAAGGACGAGAAAATTTTGTTGTACGGGGCCCTGTGATTTCTGATGGCAGCCCTGTGTATGTCACTCTCTGGCCATGTAAAGAGCCGCTCGTTTGGTGATGTCGCCAAATGAGGGGATCTCTCCCCTATATGCCCATATTGAAGTGGGCGATATCGGGCTAATCCGATTGTGGGCCCTAGGGCCCAACGATTGGATCATAATGCATCCGATATGGGCAGTTAGTTGCAGGACTGCATCAACGCACCGATGCGGCCACTATCCGACTGGATCTTCTACCCTGCCCGATCGATATTGATCAGGGAAGCCCGTCGGATGGCCCCACACACGGGCCAATAAGATGCTGACTCTGTCTGTCGGCAGCTTTTATCGGCCCATGTATGGGGGCCTTTACTCTATAGGAAAGGCCTAAAAGAAGACTATGTCCCCTAATGTCTACACAAAAAATGTCCAGCCAGATATTTTCAAATGACAATCATGGCCAGAGGGGAACAATCCACAGCATTTTGATAGAGCCATGGATCTTTTTTCAAGAGAAGTCCACCAGCAGCTCCAGGTCAGAGATGAACACAAATATATGTACTGTATTAGTTAACTGTGACCAGCATTTATAGATATATATAGATACTTGTTTACTGAGCATATTTATAATTGCAACATTTGTCAGCAGAGAATGTAGAAAATTCGGTATCATTGCCTTGCGCAGCGCTGAACATTCTCTCGGCTTTGTTGGATCAAACTGCCGTTGACATTCTGCATAGAGAGAAGAAGGTGCAAGCCTTTGCACGTGTGTGTTTTTCTATTTGTTTTGCTATAGGTCAATCCTCCGAGTACAATTAGAGCTGACAGCATACTGTGGCATTTGCTAATCCCAATCATCACCAATCATCACCATTCCATAGCAGAGCAGAGCATTCATTAGATGCCGCAAAAAATAAAAGAAAGGTAACCAAACATGCCAGTGTTTAAAGGGGAAACCAGCGCAAAAACCACAGTTTAGTACAGCATTTTTTGTATAATGTAACCATCTCAAATATGTGTGTTGTCTTCTTTACTTTAGCTTTATCTATAGAGAAGTGCCATACCTTTGACGTCAAAGGCAAATATTTGAAGAACTGACCATGAAGTCAGTGGAAGAGTCAAAAACGTTATGCTAAATAAAGAAGTCATATGAAGCCTAGTGGGCATTTCATTGGTGCTGGGAAATAACAATGGGCACTGATTTAGGAACAACAGGTGATTAATTGTGCTTAAATATGATTAATATGCTTTTTTTCATGGCAAATTAAAGAGCCTACTACTTGTTTAAAAGACAGGCTTTGACCATGTGCATATCATCCTATCTGAATATAATTCTAATTTAAATGGAGCTCTTTTGCACCTCTCTTGCACTTCTGTCCAGGATCTTCATTAATGACCCTTACAAAGTTCACCCTTTGATAAATATACACCGTAAAATCCTTTACTCTATTTTCTAGTAATCTCCTAATAATCGAAACCCTCTAGTGAGATCTGGCAAGCTTTATTAAAGGGGTTGTTCACCTTCAAACAGAACTGTTAGGGATGTTTCCAAAAGTAACACTATAAATGTTATACACAGCTAGGGGTGCACCTATAGCCAGTTTGTGTGTGAGAAGTATAAATTAGTGATGCACCGAATCCACTATTTTGGATTCGGCCGAACCCATGAATCCTTGGCGAAAGATTCGGCTGAATACCGATCCAAACACTAATTTGCATATGATGATAAGGGGTGGGAATGGGAAAACATTTTTTACTTCCTTGTTTTGTGACAAAAAGTCACGCGATTTCCCTCCCTGACCCTCCGGATTCGGTTCAACTGGGCAGAAGGATTCGGCCGAATCCTGCTGAAAAGGCCGAACCCTGGATTTGGTGCATCCCTAGTATAAATACACCTGGGGGTGGTATAGGCGCAATATTAATCGGTGGGGAGGAAATTGCAGCTCTTAGTTATCCTGATTTATCATATAATCTGTGCAATGAAATATTCAAGCTCCCTCACATAGGTTTGCACTACAGAGTTTATATAGCACATACCCAGGAATTATTAGGGTGCACAGGAGACATTCAGGGCCGGATTTACATTGTGGGGGTGCCCCTAGGCCCACTGCCGTTCGTTGCCATTGTCCCCTCCCCTTTATTCGTGCAAATTTTCATCATCTGGACCAGAGCAATGGGGATTGGCGCATGGGAAATTTAAAGAAATGATTGTATCTCCAGCACATCCCCAGTATTTTCGAACCAATGTGGGTGAAGTTGGGCAGCATGCCACCCCCCTAAAATCCTGGACTAGGCCTAGGTGGCCTTTCCACAAATCCAGGCCTGGAGACATTCCCAATAACTATCAATACTATAGTAGAAGGAATTACACTCCAATATATACAGTAGATTACTAATTGGCAAAAGATCACATAACTAGAGAAACACAAGTGATTTTGATGCGGCATCCGTTTTTTAGGCCAGCGAATTTTTGCGCCCTTTTTTCCCGAATGTATTCGCCGGCGGAAAATCGCGCAAATTCGCACCTGGCGAATAAATTCGCCCATCACTAATTTGACTTTAAACTTTTTTCATTGAAACGTGTTGTGCATCTCTAGCTATGTAATCTTTTGCTAACAAAATATTTTTCTCGGATATATGAGTGAGTGTACATAGTATTGCTACCTCACATTGGGACAGACACCTGTTATACAAGTGCTATACAAGTGTCCCAGGCCTGGGCATGAAGGGGGGCCCGGCAGTGCTGCAGTTTTGAAAGAGGCGGGCCCCCCATTGAGAGCGCCGAAGCCGTGCACCCATTTTTGAAGTCCAGGAACAGCCGAAATGCAGAAGTGCCAAAAAGCTGAACAGCCGAAGGACCCGAAGCCAAAGTCCTGAAGAGGCGAAAAGACCCAAAATCACAAAAGGAGGCGAAGTTGAAGTCCTGAAGCCATGAGTTCAATTCTACTGAACACCAATTTGTGTGTGTTTTTTTTTTTAATCCCCTGGCCACCAATGTATTATTTTAATCCTCAATGTTTTTTTTAAAAAATATATGTTGGGGCCCCAATTTTTTTTAACTTGTAAGGGGGGCCCTGGCGCGAATGTTTTTTTTTAACTTATAAGGGGGCCCTGATCATCAATAGCTTTTATAACTTGAGTGTGGGGGGGGGAGTACTTTTTTAGCGCTGATGTCTGTGTGGGGTGCTGCAGCTTGACCCACTAAAATTTGTGTATTATAATAAATAAAGTACCACCGGTTGGAAAATATGAGGATATTAGAAGTTACCTCAGAGTTTCATGACCTGTATAAAAGCACTCAGACTTTGGCCTCGTACTTTTATATGGTCATAGTGGACATAATATGCAAATATTTTACAATAGGGGTACTTTATTCACTATATAACATGGGGTACATGGTATGATACAGTGTACATAGCTCCCAACTGTCCCGTTTTTAGAGGGACAGTCCCTTTTTTTGACAGCTCAACCCACAGTCCCTCGTTTGTACTGGAAAGTCCCGTTTTTCTCTGCACTGAACAGCCAGAAAAAGAAACAACGTTTCTAACTTAATTGTCTTTTGGCAGAGAGCACAGAACAGCCACAGCTGCAGATAAGATACTTTTGTAACAATTTCTAGATAAGTAATTATAACAATATAAGATAACAGGTCCCTTGGGAAAAAAGTTAGACTCATAGTTTAAAGGGCAATTCAACTTCATTAGCAAAACTGTAATAACTGAAAAAAAAACACAGATATATGTTCAAACTTTTATAACCCGCCAAATGTTGTAAAATGAACATGGTAAAATCAGGGGGTGTGGTCAAAAAATGGGCGTGGTCAGAAATGTTGCTGTGCCAAGTTTTTTGTCCCTCTTTTTATTTCCAAAATGTCGGGAGGTCTGACCCAGGCCTTGCTCTATACACAGGTGCAGCATTGCTGTATATTCAGTGGGAATGACAACCCGCAGCCCTGGCGTTACCCTCCCATAGAAGAGCTGCTGAGAACCCACAGGTTGAACCTTTGCTGCTTTACATATAAATGTGTCCCGCGGGCCACATAGCGACCCCGACCTCTCTTGTCAGAGCCCCCTGCACTGTAATAAGACAGGGGGGGCGGGCACTGTATGAGGACAAGCAGCAGATCGAATCACGACTGAACATCCTTTCCTCACCTGACTGACTGACTACAACAGAGGCACCAGGTTAGGGCGGGGCTTAGATAAAAAGGGGGCGGGATGTAGCTGTTGGCTCGGCCTATATCGGCTGCTGATTGGTGGAAAGGGGAGGCAGCCAGGTGTATAGATTGCGAGCGGTGAAGTGGAGACGACAGACTGACATAGACACAAACACGGGAGAGATCTGTGACTTCTCTCAGGTACCAACCTCCCGCCTGTTCCATCTGTAGCGCACGTCTTCTGTACAGCCGCCTCGCTCCTGCGTCCTACACCCGGGGCTGCCATGCCCACAGACATCATGCACGCGGTGAGGATGCGCCCCATAGCCGAGCTGCAGCACCCCAGCCCCGCGGTACCTCTCCGACTCCTCACCCGGGGCCCTGACTACCTGCGCCGGCAGATGGAAGCCATGGGCAACCCGAGGGCCAACCTGAGCGCCGTGGAGAGACTGGCGGCCGATAAAGCCAAGTATGTGAAGACTCCCCAGCAGTGTCAGCAGCAGAGACGTGTCAGTGGCGGCGGCAGCAGCCGGGGGGCATCAGAGAGCGGCGGCAGCAGCAGCGGCAGTTCCCGGGGGAGCGATCAGCAGGAGGGCTCAGCGCCAGTGAGAAGGGGCAGCAGTAAGAGATGTACCCGGCCTGACTCCATGCTGATTTACCGACTCAAGAACCGGGGCGAGGGGCAACAACAGACAGAGTCGGCCCGGGTGGGATTAGTGCGGAGACTCTTTATAAAGGACAAGCCCCCCGGTGTCTCCCCGACTCCCCTAGAGAAGAGCAGCGCCCCCTGCCCGACTCATAGACTTTCCCCGGAGAAGGACAGACCGGACCCGCGCTCCAGAACCGGCCTCCACCGCTCCCAGTCCGACATCAGCTCCCGCTACTCCCGCTCCTTCTCCGACTTCGACTCGTTCTTCCAGTACTGCGGGCTGGAGCCGGAGGTGGTGGAGGAGCTGGGGAAGGACGGCTTCAGTCCGGCCCGGGAGGAGAGGCTCGACCTACAGTCCCGGATCCGCAGCGTCAGTGTAGCCGCGTCTGAGAGCGGAATGAGCTGGAGGAGCGAGGGGAGCGCCGGGGAGTTACAAGAAGAGGAGCCGCTGAGCGGACAACTGCCCGGGGCCAATAATAATAACAACAGCTGCACGTCTGTCATAGAGCGCAACGCCCGCATCATCAAGTGGCTGTACAGCTGCAAGCGGGCTAAAGAGACCCGGGGAGGATCCCCAGAGCTGCCCTGAAATGCCCGAGCCCTGCCAACCAACATTGCTGCCAACCACTGCCAACCAGCACCGGATCTGTGTGTCTGTATCCGGCCCAGCAGCACCGGCTTCCCAATAGCAACAACACTGACTTCACTGCTGGGCCAGGATTATTATTATTATTCTACTGCCAACACATTCCTATACATCCCTGAGGCACAATCTCTTATTAATCCTATAGATTCTTGTCCAGACATAAAGATGGAGGATGGGCACCCCCTGTTATACAGCCTGTATTTGGGATATTCTAAGCTACCCCTTGGTACTGCCCCTCTGTCTATGGCGGAGACAAACACCTATTTATATCTCCTTAGATATTGAGCTGCTGTGGAACTGTCTCTATTCACCTTGTCATAAGCTGAGAATGTTCTAGAACTGGGGGGTTGGGCCCTAAATACACAGAGGGGGCCCTACAGACACTGGGGGCTCCTGACAGTCTCCAGGTTCTGGAATCTTTACATTCGGGGCATAAAACTGAACTGTATTCTGTGTAAACATTCCAAATACAAGGCCGGGGCGCTGCCGCTCTGCAATCTCCTTATTAATAGGAACACGTTCATGTCGTGGTCGTTTGCACTAATGTGACACTTGTGCAGTATCTTCTCTATTGCACCGTCATATATATATATTATATATCATGTTATTACTGCAGCTTATCTCCATTAGACATGATACCCCTTCTGCAAGAGGCTACAATTACCCCCAGGCCCGGACTGGCAATCTGTGGGTTCTGGCAAATGCCAGAGGGGCTGCTATAAGGTGCCATATAAAGTCAGTATTTAGGGGGCTGATTGGGCCTCTGTGTACCTGAAATGCCAGGGTCCTTTTTTAATTCTCAGTCCGGACCAGATTACCCCATTGTGGGGGGTACCTCTATTTTCATCATTTCCATTCCCGCTGCCGTGTAGCATGCTACATAAACATTCATGTGTTGGTTATTTGGAAGTGGTGTTATTGTTTGAGATTAACTTGCCAAGTATTTGGAGGCCGCTAGTTACCCCCTCATCTTCATTCTGAGCATTACATTGCATGCCACAAGCTGCTCTCAGAGGCCACAACCCCTATTTTCCTTGCTATTGTTGAACTACATGTGATCCTGGTCCATCAACAGCAGCTCAGGATTTGCGATACTTGTACACATGTATTTTCCAGCCAGGTGATTGTTTCCTACTTGAAGCCATTTGAGCCCCGGCTGTTAGGAAACTGGCGAGACTTCAGCCCTCAAGTAGGAGTCCTGCTTTTGCCGTGGTGTCTGCACCTGCAGGGTTAATGTATTTGTGCAGTCAGATCCCATAGATCAGCACACTCTCCAGTAGTGATATTCAGCCTGTGGCCATTGCTGAACTACATCTCCTATTCTAGAGCCTTATTTTAAAAAAATGCACTTATTCTCCATGGGGAGAATGTGTCATACAGTAGACAGTCCCACCTGATAGTTGTCTTTTTCATGATTTTTTTTTTTATTGTATCCTAAAATGTTACACTTAAGAACCGAGATGTGTTTTGCTCAATGCCCTATTTTTGTCAGCGTGCCACAGCAACAGGCAGTTTGTACAGGTTGGCACAGTCTCACCCACGCAGTATTGCAGGAATATAAAATTACATTAACAGAAAAGGAGAGAAACTGGTGCTATTTGTGTCCTGTCTTGCAAAAAAACAACACTGCGCTGAAGCACTAAATCCAAGATTTTAGTTGCCTGAACCCAGGGCTTTTGCTTATGGAATGTGGAGTTTAGAAAGAAGCAGTAGCCCGGGGCAAAACCATTTGGTTCCCAGGTGGCCCTGTCATTGGAACTAGATAAAGAACAGAGGGGCCTCCACTTTTAGCCAATGGGCTTCCTTAGTTGAGAGTCCATTTATTTATGGGGTTAGTGCGGAATCACATACCATGAGGACCCTGTAGTCATGAGAAAAATAACAAGAATACTTTTTCTTTCATCATGTCATACATTTTTTCATTCATCTCATTGTTATGGATCTAAATGCAAGCTGTTTATTGGTTGGGTATAATAACAGGTGTGTGTATGTGTATATATAGTGTGTATATATATATATATATATATATATATATATATATATATATATATATATATATATATATATATATATATATATATATTTAATAGCAAAGGATCTACAGACCTGGAGTAATGCTGCCATTAACCCATATCAATCATCAGGTTGCTCTGAATCAGTCCACTTCATGCAAGTCAATATCTGACGGGTGCAGTAAAATGTACACCTTTTGTGAGTGGCTGCTTTTTAGGATCCTTATCTGTATCTTTATCTCTTGTAGCCTGGGGACACTATTTCTTATCTACCCTTTTTCCAAGTGCTCTCTACTGGGACAGGGATCTGCCATTTGCCTCCCCTGCAGGGATGAGCAACCAGTGGCCCTCTGGGTGAGGGTGTTACAACAGTAACGTCCCCAACAGCAGTCTGGGCATGCTGGGAATTGTAGTTCAGAACATATAGCTGCTATACCATTGGGAGCAATGCTTGTTCCCTTTTTCTGGCACTTAAGTGTTTGTGCCCATTTATTGCATGTGCAAACAGTGTCTACATGTGTTACGCTTGTAGCGAAGTGACCTTCTCTTTGTTGTCTTATTTAATCTGGCAACTGGGGCATGTATAGGAAACAAACAGGCCCTTCACTATCCCCCCCCCCACCACCACCACCACACGGGTGGGTTTTGTTTGCTGCAGATGTTACTGTGCATGACAGTTGCTTACACCTGGGCCTTGGGAATAGGCTATAGGAATATTATGGGCTCAGTTTAACGGAAACTCTGTTATTATTTCTGTTTATCAGTAGGGTTCATCTTGCATTTGTTTTGCCTTAAAACAGCCATACAATGTGCTGCGAGGTCATTATGTGTATAGAACATGCATTCCCGTGCCTAGGTCATTTCTGCATATGCGTGGGAGCTGCACTACTGCTTTCATTGATAGAGGCGCTTTCTGTAAATATCAATAGAGCACATAGCACACCCTTAGTGTTTTAGGGATGGGCGGTGCTGTCGCTCTGATTAACTACAGAGAATGCTTCTGTCAAGGTAAATGTTTTACACTGCCCTCATTTTAATGTTCTGTATACATATAAAAACCTAGTAAGCCATTGAACTGTTTATAGTTACCCAGTAATACTGTAATGTTCAGCAGCTTTACTGCATGGCCAGAACAAGTACAGGTAGACACAGATAGTGTTCTTATGGAGGGAAAAGTTTGAAGGCTGCTAAATGGATTTCTACTGGAAGATCATTACTTACTAATTATAGGCATGAATAGGAAATTATTTCCTATAGTATTGTTCCAAATGTGCTTCCGCATGCAGTGTTAGTGCCTAATAATGGCACAATCGGGCTATTTTTGGCTATGGCTGTTAGGCTGGTGGAACATCCTCCAATTTGGGGAGATTAGTCGCCCAGTGATAAATCTCCTTTTCTTCGGGCGACTAATCTCCATGAAATGCCTTCCTGCTGGCTAGACAGTAAATCGCAGGCAGGATGGCAGTAGGATCGCTTCAGCTTTCCGAAATTCGGCTCAAGTTTCCTCATGAGTCAACTTAGGAAAACTAATCGATCTGTGCCATTCCGCCAGCAATTCACAGTCTAACTGGCGGGAAGGCATTTCGGGAAGATGAGTCGCCCGAAGAAGAGGAGATTTGTCGCTGGGCGTCTAATCTCCCAGAATCGGAGCGTGTGCCACCACCCAAAAAGGTGCACCTGTAGATTCATCTGCTGTAATACCAACCCTTGTGCAGGCTCATAAATCTATAGCTGTTATACCTGCAGATCAGTTAAACTACATTTCCCAGCAGCCCCTGATGGCTGGACTGTGTAGCAGCTAAACAGCCCTTATGTACATGTTGAACACTGGCTGGTGGAATTTACGCGTGTCACTCCCTGCCACCCACTCTGGCCGCGCTAGGCTAATGTTTAGCCCAGGTCTCCTTTACATTTATGCAATTGTGAACCAAAGTGACCAAAGTTAATGTGTGGCTTCGTTCTATTGTGAACAATAATGTAACTCCAAAAAAAAAGAACAATTTCAGTGTTCAGTCTGTGCTGGATAAGTTGCAAAGGTCCATTTTTTGTGTATATTTAAATGCTTTGTGCAATAAGTATATTATTTGTACAGTATTCACTATTGTAAATATTCTTGTACAGCATTGTATTTTTGTGCCATATTGTGTGCAGATTGCTAAATGTATATAATATATCGGAAATAAAACTGTATAGTTGTTGGTAACATCCTTGTTATGTGTTATATGTTTAATCCGAGAAACCACATGGGCACAATGTGTTGCATTATAAGGTTGGTCATTGACTAATCCGTTGCTCTTAAAAACCTTTGAATTTGGGGACACACATTTAAATTGTAAAAATGTGATTGCACCCTGCCAGGACAAGAAAGTAATTAAAACTCTAACCCTGGAAAAAGGGAAAATTCTTCCATCTCATTTAACATCTTTAGAATTGGGTGTTTGTTATGGATTCTGTACTTAAAATGAAAAAAAAATATATATACAGAAAATGTAGCTACAGAGTTATCATCTTCTGAAGTCAAGCTCTTGGGGACCATCACCTAACACACTTTTTCTTAAACCAAGCTTCCAGTAATTGGAGTAACCTCGATGCAGTGATCTTTAATTTCCTATTCCAAACCCCATTGAAGTCCTATATTTGGTCAAAGTCCAAACGCATTTCACCAGTTTAAAGATATACAGGTATTAGATCTGTTATCCAGAAAACCATTAACCAGAAAGATCTAAATTACAGGAAGGCTATCTCCCATAGACTCCATTTTATTATAATAATTCACATTTTTAAAAGTGATTTCCCTTTTCTCTGTAATAATTGATCCCAACTAGATTATAATGAATCCTTATTAGAGGCAAACAACTCATACTTACAGATGGCGGCTGTTACAGTAACATACTGTGGTTTGCTTGGCCTTTATTAGCATTTAGTAGTGATGGGAGAATCTGTGCCGAAAAATTTGCAAACTAAAATCATTGGGCATCAAAATAATCTTGACGCTCGTCAATTTTGACACGATTGACAATTTTTATATGGGTGCTTATTTGGTCCAAATGCATTAAAGTCAATGAGCGTCCGAATAATTTTGATGCTCCACAATTTTCACGTGTTCGCCAATTTTGATGTGGCAGATTTTTGGCCACAGATTCATGTCTGGTGGATTTATTCGCCCATCATTGGCATTTAGCTTCAATAAACCACCTGCCCCAATTCCCTCTCATAAGTAACCCAGGGACGGCCTGTATCTGCCACACTTCCAAGAATATCTTGTGTATCCATCATCCTCATCCCAGATTGTTCCCTAAATTTCCTTTTAAGATGAGCATTCACGGGAATCTGGGAGATCAGGGACCCTCTACCATTACCATTTATTTATTTATTTTAGCTGTGCCCTCCCCCGGCCACTTCTTCAAGCCCCACCACTGCCTTCATGCAACTTGTCCACATGAGTGACAACGTGTTTAAGTTTCAGTTTGTGTTTAAGTGACATGCCTTAGGCGTTCCTCCCCTCCACCACTCTGTAAAGAGCAAAGCCATTTGCTGTACAATAGGACAAGTATATGCTGATAACATCTGGTCAGGCTGTATAGCCTTGCTTAAAATAAAGCTAGGTTTGTGAACAGTGAGATAAGGAAACCCCCAATACTGTTCTTGATGGCACACCCCATCCTCTAGGGGCATTGAGATATCCTGTGCGTTCAGCCATCATATGTCCCATTGTCTTATTACCTTGGTACATGGGTTTGCCAATAACATGTGCTCTTAGTTCTTTCCCTCTCTGAGAACTCTTCCTAGTTCATTGTGAGCAAGGACAATTTGGGTTAAATTCTCATTTATTAAAAGATAAAGGAAATGTAGCTGCATAAACTTCCGGGCACATACTGAGTCATATATTCTGTTTAGTTAATGGCTCTGATTAGGTTTATCAGAGGCTGTGAAGGTCTTACGGCCCTTATCTGCCTTTCATGTGAACTCCAAACCTCGCTCCCCTCTGACAATCCAGGCTTTGGGGTAGATTTCCCATCAGGTACTTAGATTAAGGGAAAACAAACTAGCCTGCATCCTATCTAGGTGATGTTTACACTTGTGGAGGAAATTACAGGCAGAACAGGTCGAAATGCTCAGATAAAGAGGAAGCCATGCAGCACACCTGTGCTTTATTGGACGTGTTTGTATTAACCACAAAGATAAAGCTTTTTATTTGCTTTCTCTCTGGCTGGGTATTTGCCAGCGAACGTAGGGTTCTCAGGATTTCTCTGGAATATAACTGGCTGACTATCTCATCCTAATAATCGTAGAGTAGAGGATATATATCAAGGTTATACCAAACTTGAAAAAGATATGATGCAAGTTGACATGCCCCTTGCTCTGTCCAGCTGTCTGGTTTGTGCACAGCTTCCATGCTCTTATGTACGTTGCAAATTCACTTTCTGGTCACATACACCACAATAACTGCTAAGAATATTCTCCTGCACATTTTTCCACTAGGACTTTTGCATTATTATTTTCCCCTTCATAATAGATTTATACAGTATTTTAGTATGGGTAGCTCCGTTTGTTTGCACTCTTACACTATGCCCACCTTGAGTGGGCCCTAGGGCCCAACAATCAGATCACGAGGCCAGGAATGCAGACGGTGGGATTAAGGGCCACATTAGTGAACCAATGCAGTCCTCAACAGGAACGGGAAAGGAAAAGGAAAGGCTAAAATTAAGTAAGCTTTAAGGTCTATGTAAATACACCACTAAACCCTCAAAGTAATGCTGCTCTGAGTCCTCTGTCAAACGAAACACAGTATTTCTTTCGTTCTATTTTGTACACATGGGCTTCTGTATCAGACTTCCTGTTTTCATCTTAAACATCCAGGGCTAGGGCTTGAGCATGCTCTGTTTGCTCCTCTCTCCCACTTCCCATCCCTTTTCCTCTCTCCCACCTCCCCTCCCTGCTGTAATCTGAACCCAGAGATATGAGTGATCAGAGAGAGACTCCGGCAGGAAGTGATGTCACACCAAACTAATATGGCAGCTGCTATCCTAAACAAACATAGAGAGCTTCTAGAGCTGTTTACTCAAGAATGGTAAAGCATTCTGCAGAATAAATATAATGTTATAGCTTGCACTATTGTGGTTATTCTATTGGCAATAATTTCCTTTTCCTTAAAGACTGTCTGGCAAATTTTTGGCCAGATATCGATCAAGGAACCCGTCTGAGGGCCCTATATTCTGGCCAGTAAATTGCTGCCTTTGTTCGTTGTCTGCTTTTATCTGCCAGTGTAGTCCTGATCCCTACTCCAGGTGAGTTCAACAAGCTTCCCACATACATGCATAAGGATTTTTCAGGATGGGTTGTCTTTTAAGACAATGTCATTTGGGGCTTTTTGACTGGCACTACCATGAAGTGAAAAACAGTGAACTTTCCTATCCGTCAGTCACCTTTAGTGTAGGTGGACCTGTGCAGAGCATTACCATGATGGCAACAGCATTTAAAAACACAAAGACGCAAAGATTTCTCATGCCGAACGACCGATTTTAGGGAAGTCCGACCAATCCTTCGAAATTATCGTGCGGTTAGTGGGATTCGAACGATCGTACATCTTACGATTTTTCAGCCGACATCTGTCAGGAAATTGATCGGCCAGGTCAAAAAATCTTTGTCGGCCCCAGTGCAATCTATCTATGTTTGCAGGGCCAAGCAGGCAGCTCCCCTTTGTTTTCCTGGCAAATTGGTCTTTTTAGATGGTCAATTCGTACGATCAGGATCTGATCTTTTAAAAATCTCAACATCTATGGCCAGCTTAACCCTAATCCCCTGGCCACCAATTTATATGTAAAAAATATTTTTTGGGGCCCCAATTATTTTTCATTTGTAAGGGGGGCCCTGGCGCCAATGTTTTTTTTTTTTTTTTAACTTATATGGGGGCCCTTGTCACCATATTTTTTTTTTAACTTATAGGGGGCCCTGACCACCAATTTTTTTAAAAAAACTTTTAAGGGGGGCCCCGACACCACAGTTTTTTTTAACTTATAAGGGGGCCCTGACCATCAATAGCTTTTTATAACTTGTGTGTGTGTGTGTGGGGGGGGGTTACCTTTTTTAGCACTGATGTCTGTGTGGTATTTTAACTGTTGTGTGGAGTGGGCAGGATCTGGGTCGGGCTTTGGGGCTGGTGTGGGCTGGCCCCGAAAATTTTGTGGTACAGGCCCTGTGATTTCTAATGGCGCCCTGCTGCCCAGTTATAGATTTGCCCAGTGTTTAAAAATGAGTGATAATTCTCTGAACCACTGTACCTTAACCAGAGAGTTAGGGAAGTAACTGATGCTCTTATTAGGTTAGATTAATGTTTATTTAAGTCAAATAGAATTCCCTATATATTATTCCTTGGATGTCAGAACCAATATATGGCCATGCTACTGCCCCTATATTCATTCATTCATACAATCTAAACAGGCCATTGTTATTCTTATGGACATTTTGGAGTTCAGTATACTTGGTATCGTTCACCTTGTTTGCTGATATGGTTACAGAAATAGATTCAGCGACGTCCCTAACCCCATATCATTAGGGTGATACTAATTTTGAGGCCATATTTCGTGTTGCCATTGAAGTGAAAAGGAATTCAGTTTTAAGAAAAACCCTGGATTGTTATCTTTCTAATGACTTGGGGTTAATGGACATCTCTGTAGAAGTCACTCAAATGAAACAGCTGGCTTGCAGACTGTGGATACATTAAATTGCATGTGTTTTTGCCATTGTCACTCCTGGCTCCTGAACTTTTCAGCTGTGGAACTGCAGGCGCTCATTTGCAAAACAATCCAGTGATTAGGCATGTGATAAAAGAGACAGACCCAGAGGCTGCTGAAGTGTGTGTGGGGACTGGGGGGTATGCAAGAGTATAGAGAATCCAGAAGGGATGTCCACTGATGTAGAATAGAAATATATGCTTGATTGATAAATCATTATCCCCTAAAATATGGGTAACCGAATCATGGAGCACCAGGCAACATTAGGGTCATATTAAAAAGTCCAATTTTATTGATAATGCATCATAAAACTTCTGAGGAAGTGGCGTGAGGCCACGAAACGTGTCGAGCGTGGGGCTGATTCACATTGTTGCTTAATATGGTTTTATGATGCATTATCAATAAAACTGGACTCTTAAATATGACCCTAATGCTGCCTGGTGCTCCATGATTCGGTTACCCATTGGATACAGTTCCCAGCGTGTCTTCCGGAGACGCGTGCATGTGTCAGCACAGACGGCAAGGTCGGCATACAGCGAGGTGTGGGTGAGTGCTCTCCATTGTTTGTTTTTCCCCTAAAATATGGGGAATGGGAGCTTGACATTATATTGTTGTAAAATAGTAACAGGGGCATAGCAATACAGATGGTTGTGACTAGGGATGCACCAAATCCACTTTTTGGGTTTCGACCGAATCCCCAAACCTTTTGTGAAAGAATTGACCGAATACCGAACCAAATCCTAATTGGCATATGCCAATTAGGTGCAGGAAAAGAAAACGGGGGAAGATTTTTTTACTTCCTTATTTTGTGACAAAAAGTCACATGATTTCCCTCCCTGCCCCTAATTTACATATGCAAATTTGGATTAGGTTCGGCCAGGCACAAGGATTTGGCCGAAACCGAATCCTGCAGAAACAGGCTGAATCCTGGCGGAATCCCGAACTGAATCCCGGATTTATTGCATCCCTAGTTGTGACAGCAGCAGTGCCGCATGGGGTTGATGAATGGTTAGAGCAGATTGGGGAATTGATGTTTATGGGAAATATATGCTACTTAAAGGAGAAGGAAAGGCTTGCAGCATTTGGGGGTGCAAATGTGAGGCACCCCCAAGTGATTGTATTGACTTACCTGAAACCCCGCGCTGGTGCTCCTATCAGCAGAAAACTGCACCGGCCTGGGTTATACCAGTGAGCACCACTAAGCAATCTTCTTCCGTCTTCCTCCTTCTTCACGCGGCTGCGCAGGTGCAGTAGAATGAAAAGCCAAAACTTTAACAAAAAAGTCGGCTATTTAGTTCAACTTTGCATGCATTTCCCTCCGTGGTGCTCGCTGAAATAACCCCAGCTGGTGCAGATTTCTGCTGATAGGAGCACAGGCCAGGGGTTTCAGGTAAGTAAATACAATCACTTGTGGGTGCCTTACATTTGGCACCCCCAAGTGCTGCAAGCCTTTCCATCTCCTTTAATGCCACCACCCACTGACCGCATTGGTAACCAGGGCTTACGTCTGCTCTGACAGGACCCAGTGCCACATTGGAACTGGCACTTTGTCCCATTGCAACTGTTATTGTAACCAGGGGTAAAAACTTGGGGGAGGGGGATACAGCCTCCCTAGCCCCCCCAGTCCTTATGCCAATATTTCCAAAATATTGTACATTGAATTATGTGATGTCAGAGAAACACATGCAAATATAAGAATATGTTTCACTAATCACTTGTCTCCCTCCATATAGGTGCCCTGCCACATGTCATTATATCTGATGTCACATTGGAGTTGTGCTACAATATATTCACATGTATATATGGTGGCAACTCAGTTGACTTCTATTATTCTTACTTGTCACAGTATTCGGTGCATTTAACCTTATGTTTTACACATATCCCTATGTTGACACTGGTATAATTTGCTTTCAGTGAATACACTTCTCTACAATAATATTATTATTTATGGGACATTGAAATGTGGTTTTGACAATTGTGATATGACATTTATAAGGAATAGTGCACCCCCAAATTAGGTGCAGGTATGGGACTAGGGTTGCTGCCTTTTCTGGAAAAAATACAGGCCTTCCTATATATTTATCTTTTATCCCTATTAATAACATTGGGATAAACCATCATTATTACTGGCCAGGCCAGTAAAATACCGGCCAGGTGGCAACCTTATATGGGACCTGTAATCCAGAATGCTTGGGACCTGGGGCTTTCCGGATAATCAATCTTTCTGTAATTTGGATCTCCATACCTTAAGTCTACTAAAAAATCATGTAAACATTAAATAAACCCAAGTAAGATGGTTTTGCTTCCAGTAGGGATTAATTATAACTTACTGTAGTTGGGATCAAATACAAGTTACTGTTTTATTATTACAGAGAAAAAGAAAATCGTTTTTAGAAATTTGGATTATTTGGATAAAATGGAAGTGGCCTTCAGTAATTCTGAGCTTTCTGGATAACAGGTTTCCAGACAACGGATCAAGAAGGCTTGTTCAGACCTTTATCTTTACCTTTATCAGAGCTTCATGCTTTGATATAGTAATAGAAATGTTTCTAATATCCTATGAATCTGCAGTGTGAATATTATATATAATATAGATCGTCATGAAGTAATTTGCATTTCTGTATTACCCACACGTAATCTCCATACAGTTACCCCTTGTTCCTTTATGTCTATCTCTTTCATTTATGTTTCCCAGGAGGAGACTAAATATGTAGCCCCCAGACATACTTTAAGGTGGCACAGCAAAACCGGGAAGTACAATCTCTTATTCCCAGTGTGACATTCTCATTTATTGTCCAGAACATCTGTAAAACAAATTGTCTGTTGAGCGGCAAATCAAGGCAACAGTGAGATGTACACATTTGGGCACTGGTTTTAAGATGTCAGTGAGATGTACACATTTGGGCACTGGTTTAAGATGTCAGCTTATTAACCTCTGTCCCGCACCAATGTTGGCCCCCCTGACAGCAAAAGGGGATATTGTAAAACGAACCTCTAATGCCGAGATGTTCTCTTCAAAGGGCTTTAAAGAATTTACAGGGACTAGTTAGAATTTTATATTCAGCCCAGTAATTAACTTATGGTTTACTATTGTCTGCAGTCTTGGATTTACAAGCAAATATTTAGAAAGTCACTGGTTTGTGACAACAGCACAAATGATAAAACTGAAATTGGTAGGTACAAACATGTATTGTGCCTCTGTCTTGGCTGTCTTGTCTGTGTTCTTCTACCATCAACGCAACTCCATGACAAGACAATATGGATGGAGATTTATATGGAGAGGTTGATGGATAGACCTATATTTGGTGCCTCCATTAGTTCAACTTAAAAGGAAAGCTAACGCCTAATGTGCATCATAAATTGTGTTCTACGCTATGTAGAGACATTGTAACAAGGAGCTTTGTCCATTACCCCATGTAGGGGTGTCATCATACAAAGCTCATTATCTTTGCTTGCAGGGGGGGTGTAACCTAATTCCCTTCCTCCCTCCCTGAGCGATTCCACAAAGTCTACGAGGGCGGGGATAGTGTAAAAAAAATACTCCATGCTCCAAATGGACTGTGTGATAACAAGTTTGATGTATAAACTTTGCTTCATATTCAGCGGCATCCCACGCTGGGCTTGTTAATTATTTAATTGGAAACATTCTAGTGCTGTGATTGGCTTCAGAGTGATTTAGTCTTACAGTTGTTGTGAAAAGCACTTTAAAACTAGAGAGTACAGAATGAAAGCAAATCCAAATTTATTGTGCATATGTGAAACATACAGTAGCTGTATATTGCCCCTTTAATCAACCCGGAGGTGTGGGGAAGCTTATTAAAAAATAAACAGTGGAGTTGACGAGGTGTAGCAGCAGTGCAGAATGCCCAGTGAGGTGTGAACACAATAAATTGTAGCCAACATCTGAACACAATCTGCTCTGAATCTAATGATTCTTTGTGATCACATTGAGCAGTCCATTAACTCACATTTTAACACAAATGGCCAATATCTGCTTGAGCGTTGGCTTCCAAATTTGCCAACATCTAAACACAATCTGCTCTGAATCTAATGATTCCTTGTGATGAAATTGAGCAGTCTATAACTCACATTTTAACCCAACTGGCCAATACTTGCTTGCATGTTGGCCTCCAGACTTGCCAAAATCTGAATGAAATCTGCTTTGAATCTAATGATTCCTTGTGATCACGTTGATTCACATTTTAACCCAAATGGCCAATACCGTCTTGACCGTTGGCTTTCAAACTTGCCAACATCTAAACACAATCTGCTCCAGACTTGCAAAAATCTGAATGAAATCTGCTTTGAATCGAATGATTCCTTGTGATCACATTGAGCAGTCCATTTGAACCCAAATGGCTAATAAGTGCTTGAACGGTGGCCTCCAAACTTGCAATCATCTGAATGGAGTCTACTCTGAATTTAATTGATTCTTACTGATCATGCCGAGCAGCCCATTAATTGTCCATGAATTGGAATGTATTAACAATTTACACTGGATGATTTCTCTGCAAGTTCCTTACTGATATGCTGGATCTTGGCCTTTCCTGACCATTTAGCTCAATGCATTTTTAGTCAAGTAGCTGATCTTCTCAGCTACCCAAGAAAATGCAAACAAGTAACACTGAGCTCAGGCTTGTGGTGAAGTAGAGTAAGACCCCATGGGTATCCCCAACTAGGGCATTTCTAATAATTAAAGTTTCCTCTGGGTTAATGGCATTAGCCAAACGTAGCCACTTTACTCCGTTCAATAGATCTTTATGTTTGTCCCATGCAGCATATATGGGATCCTGTCTTGTTCTGCATCAGACTAAGGGGAAAGGGGTGTCTTGACTTTATTTTTATCTTAATTTGAGATGCAAATTGCAGGAGGGCTAGAGAAAACCCTATTTTGTAAATTATACACATTTTTAAAAACCCATTAGTTCCTACTGTACACTGTATCAGATACTGTATATTAAGCCCCAGGTAACATTATTCTACTACTTTAAATAAAATTAACATTACTGACAGGGCAAGACTAATCGAGTCCTACACTGTGGCGACTATAGGAATCCCAGCAGGGAATTCCGCCTGCCCAGTCTTGCCATATTACACTTACTTTCCCTTGATCCTTTTGTTTTTGAAGTTGTACTCAGGTTTCCAATTACTTAGAGCTTTCATGTACTTTGCGGCCTCATTAAAGGCCAGTTTAATACTATAAATCCAATTATGCTAATGTGTGCATTAATGCTCTCAATTTGATACTTTGTTTTGAAATTGCTGAATATTGGTACAATTCAAAGACATCAAGTTTTACTCAATTAAAGAATAAGTGCAGAGCTTCAGTTAATAGGGGATAGGGAAACTATCGCAAAAATTAAAATGTAATATAAGTTTCTTCATACTGAAGTAAGAAATCAATTTAAAATTCTGCATTGTTTCTGAAATAATCAAGTTTATATTCACTATTCCTCTCTCAGCATCTGTTTCTCTTCATTCTGTCTTCATGCACCAGTTCGGTGTCAGATGAATGATCCAATATATCTTTTAGGGGGAGCTCCTTCATAGTAGATGTATTAGAGCCCACTTAAATAACTGATTCCAGTACAAACAAAATCTAACATAATAACTGTCTTTTGCACAAATTCTGCATGTAGAGAGACATGATGTCTGGTAAGTGAGCCATGCCGCAGGTGATTTTTCATTATAGCCAGCGCAAGACAGAGGGAAGCCGTTTAGCCAGGCGAATCGCCAGGTGTGCCCTTACCCTAATAAATCTTCTAGGCAAAAGGAGCCCCACTATAAGATATATTGGATCATTCATCTGACACCCAACTCCTAAATGAAGACAGAATGAGGAGAAACAGATGCTGAGAGAGGAACAGTGAAGATAAACTTGATTGAATTAATTGTATTTAGAAAGTTTCTTATTTCAGTATACTGAAGCTAATATTAAATGTTCATTTTCCCGATAGTTCCCCTTTAAAAGGCAACTACAGCCTAATTGAATTAGCATGCTTCAATGCATATACCTGCTTAAGGCAGTAACAGCTTTAGACACCCCAAATCACCCCCATTTCTTCCAAAGTGTAGTTGTATGGAAGTGCCATCACTGATGATTTTCACATGAGTGCTTTTTCTTGAGAATGATTTTGACAGAAGTGGGGTTTTTACCGTTTTATCAAAGCACTTTAAGTAATTTTGACTCAGTATTTTCAGGGGAAACAAAACAGTTTCATTCCCCTAATTGCTGTATGTACTACAGGCCCTAAAGCTGTCAAGGAGTTGTTGATCATTAGTGCTGAAAGCTGGACATCTTTGTGTTAGGTTGCCTTCTGGGCTTGGCTAGCATTCATTTGATATGCTCATGGTCATAAACAGCTGGGGTCACATTGTGCCTAACGGGTGACCACTATAGGTGGTTGGGGAGATGGACCAGCACTAGAGTGATAATAGAACTTCAGAGGCTCAATGTTACTTGTATACTGAGCAACAGAACTAATGTTGTACAGGTATGGAACCTGTTATCCAGAATATTCAGGACTTGTTTTCCAGATTAGGGATCTTTCTGTAATTTGGATCTTCACTCACTTCAGTCTAGTAAAAAAATAGTTTAAACTTTAAATAAACCTAGTATGATTGTTTTGCCTCCAAAAAGAATTAATTATATCTTACTTGGGTGCATTATTATAGAGAAAAGAGAAATAATCATTAAAACTTTGAATTATTTGATTTGATTAAAATGGAGTCTATGGGAGATGGCCTTACAGTAATTTGGAGCTTTCTGGATAAAGGGTTTCCAGATAATGGATCCCATCTGTACTGAGACACATTAAATTTACTGCTGAGCAGCTTTACCTTCTCTTTAATGAGAGTGACGCAGTTAATATTATCTCTGACTTTTCAAGTTATTTTGCAGTGATATAGAGTGTCATTATCACCATATTCTGTGTTAAATGAAATGGTACAAAAGCAAATAGGACTAATAAAGGAGCCGTTAAAGGGCAGAATGGGTATATACATTAATAAGTAGATATGTGGATAAACTAGATCATATATTGTAATATATGGACAAACAATCCCTGTTAAAGAGGAGGATAATTTTGTAACTTAAAGGAGCAGGAAACCGCCTGGGCGCAAAACCCCTCCCCCTCCCTCCTCCCCCCTGGCCTACCTGTCCCCCTGGGCAAATGCCCCTAATTTGTAACTCACCCCTCTGCGCAGGTCCTGTCCATGGAGTTCACAGTCGCCATCTTCTCCCACGCGCATCTTCTTCCTGCTTTGACCGGTGTCTTCTGGTGCATGTGCAGTAGAGCCGTATCGGTAAATGTTCCTTCTGCACATGCGCCAGAAGACGCCGTTCAAAGCAGGAAGAAGACGCGCGTGGGAGAAGATGGCGACTGTGAACTCCATGGACAGGACCTGCACAGAGGGGTGAGTTACAAGTTAGGGGCATTTGCCCAGGGGGACAGGTAGGCCAGGGGGGAGGAGGGAGGGGGGGCAACACAGGGGAGGGGTTTTGCGCCCAGGGGGTTTCCTTCTCCTTTAAGGCACAAAATGTCTTAATGTCTTAAATATATTGATAATGGGTTGAGTGTATTTGTTTACTGCCAAACAGATCCTCCTGTAGGCTGCAAGTTCACATAAGGGCTAACAAATAGCCAATCACAGCCCTTATTTTGTATCCCCAGGAACATTATTCACACTTGCTTTGCTTCCCAATTCTGTTTACATTTGAATGTGGCTCATGAGTAACTAGACAGATGGATTCAGTAAAAAGAAAGCAGTTTGGTGTTGTACAGTACGAGGCATTTGACTAAGTGTTAATGGACTATTATGACAGAACAATGGCAGGGGCTGACACATATAATATACTTCATTTAGCTTAAGATAAACAAGGGAAAGTTGTGCTCACCACTAATTTTTAAAACTATTAGGCAGGGATTCAATGAGGCTGTGACCACAAAATACATATAGACAAATACAAGATTCCTCTGCACTCAACCCATTATCAATATATTTAAGACATTGAGACATTTTGTGCATACTGCTACTGAAAAATGCCTTTGATAATAAAAGGTCAACCATGTTTGGGAGTTTTAACCTTGAAAGCAGCAAGTAAGCTGCAGGTAAAACTTAGCGTGTGCCCTGACCCTTAAATATATTAATAATGGATTAAGTACAGAGGACCTCTAGTACTTAGCAGTGATGAACGAATTTGTCCCGTTTCGCTTCGGCCAAATATTTTCGAAATTCTCCAAACTGCGAAAAATCCATTAAACATGAATTTTTACACCCGCGTCAATTTTGACACTGGCGTTAAAGTCAATGGGCGTTTGAATAATGTTGACGCACAAAGATTTTGACGCAAGCGACTTTTCTGAAATTTTTTGATGCAGACGAATTTGCATGCCAGTTTCGTGAATTTATCCGCCGCCAGCGAAACTCGGAAATTCACAGTGAATTCGCACCTGACAAATTTATTTGCCCATCACTAGTACTTAGTATAAGATAAGACAAGTCAGGTGATATACAGTAAGATCAGTACATATGATAAGGAAGTTGGGCAATTCTTAGCATTAAAAGGCTATAGGGAAAGAAAGTCTGTGATGCAGCCAAACTGGGTGTTGCACAGGCAGTTCAGCATGGGAGAGAACAGTATGTGGGTGTAAATATAAACATTGAGAAAGTGAATGAACCAGTTGAGCTTGAATCCCGATGAGCCATATTACTGTATATATGCTAAGAAAGTAATACACGGCTAGGGTCAGTAGCACGCGTGTTTTTTTGTTCCAGCAAAATTCCTATTGGCTCCTTACTGCCCACTAACCAGTAGCACCAACACCAGTAGTATTTGCTTGTACCAACAGCCAGCCTGTGCGTGGTCAGCATCACTTCATTCATTCTTATCAGTTTGCCCAGAAAACCTCAAAGGCAGGTGTAAAGGCTCGTTGATAAAGTGATCACAAGTGTGTTGTGTACATGTGATCAGTGGAAGCCATTTATCCTATTCTGCGGCAATTAATGTCTCCCATAAGCCATTTGGCAGTACTGGGGGGATGTTCAGAGGGGGCTTGAAAAGAATCAACAGTGTTAGATACATTCAGTACAGACATAAAAATAGGTTCTTCCCTTCTCAGATTTATCTGTTCTACATCCCAATATGCTGCCAAAAAGTGATGCAATAAAAAAAACCCCAAGCCACACTCCCAACTACTTCTCCATTTCCTTCCTCATCTTTGCTTTATCCATTGTTACATCACCACTTCCTCCAGTCTCTCTACTCTCACATCATTACATTTATGTGATAGGTGGCGTATACCCAGGGTTTAAAATTAGATGCACCAGAATCCGAAAGTGGAAAAAATTATTTTGTGACAAAAAGTCACGTGATTTCCCTACCGACCCCTAATTTACATATGCAGATAAGGATTCAGATCCGGTTCAGCAAGGCACAAGGATTTGGCCGAATCAGAATCCTGCTGAAAAAGGTTGAATCCTGCCCGAATCCAGAACCGAATCCTGGATTCGGTGCATTCCTTTTTAAAATACTATGGTGATTGGGTTGGAGATCCATGGGGATCCCAACATCTGATGGGTGTTCGGTTTTTTTTGTAATTCATGGGGACAAAATATATATATATATATATATATATATATATATATATATATATATATATATATATATATATATATATATATATATATATACAGAAATGCAAATTACTCCATAGTGAATCTATATTGTATATAATATTCACACTGCAAATTCATAGAATATTAGAAACATTTCTATTACTATATCAAAGCATGAAGCCTGAGGGAGACACGATACAGCTCAGAACAAGCCTTCTTATACAGGTATGGAATCCGTAATCTGGAAACCCGTTATCCAGAGTGCTTTGCGTTAAGGGAAGGCCTTCTCCTGTACACTCCAAATCCAAATAATTCTCATTTTTAAAACATATTTCCTTTTTCAGCAACAGTTCCTTGTTCTTGATCCTAACTACCATATAATGAATTCATATTAGAGACTAAACAAGCCTATTGGGTTTATTTAATGTTTAAATTACTTTTTAGTAGACTTAAGAGGGAACGTAATATGTGTCGTTAGCGCAAAAAAAAAAAACATTCGCAAAGACGCTTGCGAATGTTAGCAACCATGTTTGCACCATTTTTGACCTCAACCACTTCCTCGTAAAGTTTGCGACCAAATTACTTTCGCAAACGTTCGCAGTGTATGTAATAAAATTTTCCAATCGCAAAAAAATTTTTTCCAACAAAATTTTTAACAAAATTGCAGAGCAGGCGTTAAAGGTTCGCAAATTAAGATTCACAATGCAATAAAAGGCTAACGAAGAATATTACATTGTGACAGGCAGATTTTTATTAGCAAAGTTTTTCTCTTTGCAAATTTTATTACATTTCCCCCTTAAGGTATGAAGATCCAGATTACGAAAATTATCCCCGGTCCAAAGTTTTCTAGATAACAAGTCCCATAATACTTGTCCTGGAATTGACATCTGCTCCATGTGTATTTTGCAGTTGGTAAGCATGAAGGAGTTACTGGCACAAATAAAATGATTTAAAGAAAGCATTATAATTATAACACACTCACTACTTAATTGGCTCACATTGAACACAGTTGCTAATTACCTTTTTATCCGTGGGAACCAGGAATAATATGGCAGGTAAAATGTAATTTCATAAGGAGTAACAGAACAATGAGAATGTGAATCATACACAATTATCGACATGCAAATAATTACAGAATTAAAAATAATTGCTAGACAAGTCATCCAGACAGCTCCCAACTTCATGCATTTGTTTAACAACTTAGTAAGCGAAAAATGCTCTGCAGACACTTGTACAGTGGTGGAATATGACAGCAATTGGTGCCAGAATGTGTTTTAGTTCCCTCTCGCTTACTTCTTTATACTTTTAACTAACGTACGTGTGAAAATACGCAATGTTTCTATATTACCCCTAGAATATTCAGCATCCTAAACAGTGGGTCAGGCTGCACTAGGAACCCAAAGTGGCTGGAAGTAGTGGGCTAAAACATGGATAATGGTGAAAATTGGCAGTTGGGAGTAATTTGTTCTACTAGAAGCCCAGCTTGAAGGCCATTTAGGGTGAGATTTAAAGGGAGTCTGTTATGATATTTGTGGTGTAGTTTTTATTTCTGAATTACATGGTTTACACTGCAAATAATTCACTCTACCATGTAAAATTTAATTTCTAACCCAACAAGTATATTTTTTTTAGGTGTAATATTGGTGTGTAGGCAGCCATCTCAGGTAATTTTGCCTGGTCATGTGCTTTCAGAAACAGCCAGTGCTGCACTATGGAACTGCTTTCTGGCAGGCTGTTGTTTCTCCTACTCAATGTAACTGAAGGAGTTGCAGTGGGGCTTTTTACTATTGAGCGCTGTTTTTATATCTAGCCAATGTAGTGTGGATTAGCACACCCACCTTGTCGATAAGTGAAGATATGCCTGGTGCACGTGGGTGGAGGCTCGGCAACCCCCCAAAGCAGTAATGTAGAAAGAACCTCAAGGCACACAGGTCTGCATGAAGTTTTCAGTGATTTATTGAAGCGGAGTGCACTGCAACGTTTCGGCGTCACCCCCTTTGTCAAGCTTGACAAAGGGGGTGACCCCGAAACGTTGCAGTGCACTCCGTTTCAATAAATCACTGAAAACTTCATGCAGACCTGTGTGCCTTGAGGTTCTTTCTACATTACTGTTTTTATATCTACCAGGCAGCTGTTATCTTGTGTTAGGGAGCTGTTATCTGGTTACCTTCCCATTGTTCTGTTGTTAGGCTGCTGGGGGGGTGATATCACTCCAACTTGCAGTACAGCAGTAAAGAGTGACTAAAGTTTATCAGAGCACAAGTCCCATGACTGGGGACACCTGGAAAACTGACAATATGTCTAGCTCCATGTCAGATTTCAAAATTAAATATAAAAATAATCAGTTTGATCTTTTGAAAAACGGATTTCTGTGCAGAAGTCTGCTGGAGCAGTATTAATATTTGTTGCATTTTTTTTAAAAAAAAAACATGTTTTCCTATGACAATATACCTTTAAGGTAAACACTTTGCTGCTCTCATTATTCCTGGTGGTGGCGGGAACAAAAAAGGGGTGGGGTGTGACATCAAAGGGGGCGGGCATGATGTAAAAGGGGGCATGGCCACTGCACCGAAGATTTCAAGAAGGAGGACAAAAGATAAGTTTACAGGGGATTGGGGGCAGGCCGAGGGGTCTTTTTAAGGGTATTACAAATTTTCCGGCAGCTACATTGCCAGTAAATTTGTAATACCGGCCCGCATTGGCAGGTGTTTTACCGGCTAAGCATGTAAAATACCGGTCGGGTGGCAACCCTATATATAACTGTAACCTTTGTAATGGGAAAGAGACAGACGCACCAAGTATTGCATCCCAATGGGAGTGTGAACTGTAAAAAGCCTCTTCTATAATAGAAGTCAGAAAACTTACTACACCAATGGCAGTTCCAAACATGACACAGGAGTCTCCAAGGTGCAAGCAGGGTGATTGTCGCAGGGTGATTGTCGCAGGCCCCTGGGTACAGCTGTATAAGAAAATAATGTACATTCAGATTTATATCAGGGCTGTCCAACCTGTATATTCCAACTGTTACTGAATTACAAGCACCATTGTACTCTAAAAGCCAAAGGGAGATGTAGCTAAATAACAGCTAGACAAAATGGGGGAATAATAAATATTATAAACTCACCAACACCACTTAAAAAACCCTGAGCTTTATTCAGTGCTAGTCAGAGGTTTGGCACAAAATTACCTTCAGGCTCCAATTTTTGTTATAAAGATATAGATAGATTAATATCCCCCCCAAAGGGGGTGAAACTGCCTACAATAAGGGAATTGAATCCTTCTGAAATCAGAAGGTATTAACTTGTCTCATGCCATACACAAAGCACTGCCTAGATACCAAAAATTTGAGTTTTGATTCACCCATAAGGCATCATGGGCGGAGACTAGTGATGGGCGAATAAGGCGCGACAACATTATTGGACGCCCATTGACTTTAACGCCGGCGTCAAAATTGGCATGAGCATCAGAATTGATGGGGGCGTCAAAATTCGCATTTCGCGAATTTTTCACTGTTTCGCGAATTTTGCAGGAAATTCACTGATTTTTTGGCGAAGCGAAACGGGACAAATTCACCCATCACTAGCGGAGACATGCAAACCACTCCTTTATGTCCCTTTGGCCAACTATGCATCCAGAACTGCTGGTTTATTGCACAGAGCCTATGACTAAGTGTCCCTAGTAGACACGAAACGCGTTAGGCCTTGGTTCTTAATAAGCTTAATAAAATGTAAGCTTTTTTAACCTTTTACCATCTGACTCCGGTTTCACTACTTTGTGGGTCCAGGCTTGTGCCAGCGTCTTTTGAAGTTTCCTGGTTATAGCACAGATACAGCCTAATAGTTCAGAGCCATAGATCCATATTTGCAGCCTGTTTCAATCTTGTTAGATCTCATCAGTATGCAAGATATTGGAACATGGCTTCTGAGGGTGTTGGTTTGGTTTTCCATTTCGCTACTCTCCAAGTCCTACCCCCTCAGAAGCCATGTTCCAATATCTTGCACTGATGAGAACTAACATATTGATATATGGCTCTGAACCATTAGGCTGTATCTGTGCTATAAACCAGCAGTTCTGGATGCATAGTTGGCCAAAGGGACACAGGCCTGGACTGGCAATCTGTTGGTTCTGGCAAATGCCAGAGGAGCTGCTGTAAGTTCCCATAGACAGTCATTATTTATTGGCTGGTTGGGGGCTGCTTGGGCCTCTGTGTACTTAGAAATCCAGGGCCTATTTTGATTCCCAGTCCGGCCCTGAAGGAACATAAAGGAATGATTTGCATGTCTCCACCCATGATGCCTTTTGGGAGAATCAAAACTCTCATTTTTGGTATCTAGGCAGTGCTGTGTGTATGGCATGTAGAGATGTCGCGAACTGTTCGCCGGCGAACTTGTTCGCGTGAACATCGGGTGTTCGCGCTCGCCGGAAGTTCGCGAACGTCGCGCGACGTTCGCCATTTTGGGTTCGCCATTGTTGGCGCTTTTTTTTGCCCTCTCACCCCAGACCAGCAGGTACATGGCAGCCAATCAGGAAGCTCTCCCCTGGACCACTCCCCTTCCCTATAAAAACCGAAGCCCTGCAGCGTTTTTTCACTCTGCCTGTGTGTGCTGAAGAGATAGTGTAGGGAGAGAGCTGCTGCCTGTTAGTGATTTCAGGGACAGTTGAAAGTTTGCTGGCTAGTAATCGTTTTGATACTGCTCTGTTATTGGAGGGACAGAAGTCTGCAGGGGTTTGAGGGACATTTTAGCTTAGGTAGCTTTGCTGGCTAGTAATCTACCTTCTACTGCAGTGCTCTGTATGTAGCTGCAGTGGGCAGCTGTCCTGCTTCTGATCTCATCTGCTGACTGCTGCAATAACAGTAGTCCTTGTAAGGACTGCTTTTATTTATTTTTTTGTTGTTTTACTACTACTACTACTACTACTACTATAAGAGCCCAGTGCTATTAGTCTAGCAGTGTTGGGGAGTGGGACTGGTGTGCTAATCTGCTGCTCCTAGTAGTTCAGCAGCACCAACTTTAATTTTTTTTTTTAATATTCATTTTTTTTTTATTTTACTTTTTTTTATTTTACTACCGCTGTAGTAGTGTATAAGTTGACCTTTTAGGCATTATTTGCCCTGTAGGCATTATTTGCACACTGTTTTCTTCAACCCGCCATCGAGCTGTGTGACCTTGTTCCCATTCTGTCTAAATATCCATAATATTACCGTCTCCAGAAAAAACACCGGAGTCACTTTTTTCAAGCAGCATTCATATATTTTACGTAATCCGTATCCACCGCTGTAGTAGTGTATACGTTGGCCTTGTAGGCATTATTTGCACACTGTTTTCTTCAACCCGCCATCGAGCTGTGTGACCTTGTTCCCATTCTGTCTAAATATCCATAATATTACCGTCTCCAGAAAAAACACCGGAGTCACTTTTTTCAAGCAGCATTCATATATTTTACGTAATCCGTATCCACCGCTGTAGTAGTGTATACGTTGGCCTTGTAGGCATTATTTGCACACTGTTTTCTTCAACCCGCCATCGAGCTGTGTGACCTTGTTCCCATTCTGTCTAAATATCCATAATATTACCGTCTCCAGAAAAAACACCGGAGTCACTTTTTCAAGCAGCCATAATATATTTTACGTAATCCGTATCCACCGCTGTAGTAGTGTATACGTTGACCTTGTAGGCATTATTTGCACACTGTTTTCTTCAACCCGCCATCTAGCTGTGTGACCTTGTTCACATTCTGTCTAAATATCCATAATATTACCGTCTCCAGAAAAAACACCGGAGTGACTTTTTTCAAGCAGCCATAATATATTTTACGTAATCCGTATCCACCGCTGTAGTAGTGTATACGTTGACCTTGTAGGCATTGTTTGCCCAGTTTTTTTGGCCGCAGCCACTGAAGCACAGAGGCCAGAAAAAATATGCCATATAAATGCTGAAAATAGTAATTTTTTGCCATACGTTGACTCAACGTATATGGCAAAAAATGACTATTTTCAGCATTTATATGGCATATTTTTTCTGGCAACTGTGCTTCAGTGGCTGCGACCAAAAAAATGCATATTTTCTGCATTTATATGGCATAATTTTTCTGGCCTCTGTGCTTCAGTGGCTGCAACCAAAAAAATTTATATTTTCAGCATTTATATGGCATAATTTTTCTGGCAACTGTGCTTCAGTGGCTGCGACCAAAAAAATGCATATTTTCTGCATTTATATGGCATAATTTTTCTGGCCTCTGTGCTTCAGTGGCTGCAACCAAAAAAATTTATATTTTCAGCATTTATATGGCATAATTTTTCTGGCAACTGTGCTTCAGTGGCTGCGTCCAAAAAAACTGGGCAAACAATGTCTACAAGGTCAACGTATGGCGAAAAATTACTATTTTCAGCATTTATATGGCATATTTTTTCTGGCAACTGTGCTTCAGTGGCTGCGTCCAAAAAAACTGGGCAAACAATGCCTACAAGGTCAACGTATGGCAGTTGTTTAAAGAGAACAGTAGATTACTAGCCAGCAAAGCTACCTAAGCTAAAATGTCCCTCAAATCCCTGCAGACTTCTGTCCCTCCAATACAGAGCAGTATCAAGCAGATTACTAGCCAGCAAGCTTACTATCATCTGTCCCTGAAATCACTAACAGCTCTCCCCCTACACTATCTCTTCCAAGCACACACAGGCAGATTTTTCAGATACATTTTTGCCCTTGATCCCCCTCTGGCATGCCACTGTCCAGGTCGTTGCACCCTTTAAACAACTTTAAAATCATTTTTCTGGCCAGAAATGTCTTTTCTAGATGTTAAAGTTCGCCTTCCCATTGAAGTCTATGGGGTTCGCGAACCGTTCGCGAACCGCTCGCATTTTTGCGCAAGTTCGCGAATATGTTCGCGAACTTTTTTTCCGACGTTCGCTACATCCCTAATGGCATGAGACAAGTAAATACCTTCTGATTTCAAAAGGCTTCACTTTGCATGTAATTGCTTGTGAAAGACTTTTTCGGCTCCTTTCAGCCCTTCTCACCCTATCCAGGTTCGGTTTTTCCATTACAATAAGGGAACTAAAGGGCAAATGAGGGTATGTTTACTCCAGCCATGCAGCCAATTTGTGCCAGAATAAACTGCCTCCACACTGCTCGGCATCTGCACAGATATCATTCACTTATCAGCTATAAATCTTTATTTGCACACTCCTGACTAGTACTTGTGCCAGGACCTGACTCATGAAGGTGTGTGTGTGCTTCTGGCTGTAAGAATTAATCATACAAATACAGGAAAACCATCCACCACTTGCAAGAGATGAATAGTAAAATCCAATGTTACATGTGCCAAAGGCCCCGTCGCCTCGAGTTCCGGAAGTGATGCATTTGTGGGTTTTGCAACAACTACAGGTTTTCCAAATCACTCCAGGAACCCATTGTATGAGCATACAACTAGTCATGCTGTACAGTTTTCTAGTGTCACGGCATTCCCAGTCTTGACTTGACTTTTGCACTATTAGCCAGACATCACCAAGGCCACACATTTGGAAATATATAGTAGTACTGTATTTACTGTATATGTTATTAAAACTTAAAGGGATTCTGTCATGATTTTTATGATGTCATTTTTATTTCTAAATTACACTGTTTACACTGCAAATAATTCACTCTACAATATAACATTTCATTCCTGAGCCAGTGTATTTTTTTAATTATTACAAATATTGGTGTGTAGGCAGCCATCTCAGGTCATTTTGCCTGGTCATGTGCTTTCAGAAAGAGCCAGCACTTTAGGATGGAACTGCTTTCTGGCAGGCTGTTGTTTCTCCTACTCAATGTAACTGAATGTGTCTCAATGGGACCTGGATTTTATTATTGAGTGCTGTTCTTAGATCTACTAGTCAGCTGTTATCCTGTGTTGGGGAGCTGCTATCTGGTTACCTTCACATAGTTTTGTTGTTTGGCTGCTGGGGGGAAAGGGAGGGGGTGATATCACTCCAACTTGCAGTACAGCAGTAAGAGTGACTGAAGTTTATCAGAGCACAAGTCACATTACTGGGGGCAGCTGGGAAACTGACAATATGTATAGCCCTATTTTATATTTCAAAATTAAATGTAGAAAAATCTGTTTGCTCTTTTGAAAAACAGATTTCAGTGCAGAAGTCTGCTGGAGCAGCACTATTAACTGATGCGTTTTGAAAAAAAAAACCTTTTTCCCCCCCATGACAGTATCTCTTTAAAAGCCAGTGCATGACTGGAACTAGGTAAATGGAAATGGAATTGACAATAGAACCTAGACCCTCCAGAAATGTAAGTCGCAAAATATGGAGAGTGTTTCCCAAGTCATTTTGTTCTCCCGAGTTGAGGTGTCTAGGATCCCACTGATTATTATGTCTTTAAATGTTTTTATTGTTTTTCATATTAAACAAGCAGGATTTCAAACAAAGATCAAAGAACAAAGCTATACAATGCACTGATTATTATGGGGGAGTGCTATGAATAGACCATGACACTGCATGCTTTGGATGGCAGTCACTGTTTGGAATAACATTACTTTGTGTGCTTTATGCCTAAATGCCTAGATAAGAAATGAATCGTATTACATGTATGCTCTCCATTATCTGGAAACCTATTATCCAGAAAGCACAGTGTTACGGGGAGGTCAACTCTACTCAAACTCTATTTTATCTAAATAATTCAACATTTTAAAAAGGTATTTTCTTTTCTCTGTAATAATAAAACAGTACCTTGTACTTGATCCCAACTAAGATATAATTAATCCTTCTTGGTGTTAATACATTCCTATTAGGTTTATTTAAAGTTGAAATGATTTTTAGCAAATTTAAGGTATGACATTCCAAATTACAGAAAGACCTTAGCATTCTTGATAACCGGTCCCATACCTGTACTGTATATATTCATTGATAATTAGCAATGACATGTTAAACTATGGAGTGCAACTGAAGGAAGCTACAATATTGTATATAGAGAGAGCACAAAAGCATTAGGAAGAATAAGCACAGACCTATTTACACTATTAGCCAGCAAACTGTGCCGCGTTGTGGTGCATTTTGTGTAGAGACAATATGACTTTGAAAGGAACATGTGAGTAAATATAGGCAGCAGTGATGGGTGAATTTGTTTCATTTAGATTCACCGATTTGAATGTCCACCGAAAATTTGCGAAATGGCGAAAAATTTGTGAATCTCAAATTTTGACGTCTGCATCAATTCGCAACAATTTTGACGCTAGCATCAATTTGGACACACGCATTAAGTCAATGGGCGTCTGAATAATGGTGACGTGTAACAGTTTTGTCACAAGCGACTATTCTGACGTGCGTCCAGATTTTTGTTGACACAGTTTCATAAACTTATTCCCCAGCAGCAAGACACGGAAATTTGCTGCAAATTCGTGCCTGGTGAATTTATTCGCCAATCACTAATAGGCAGAGATGTGCTTTGGTTCAACAAACAGTAACCTAATCCAGCCGCATTGGTATTCATATAATGCTCTCACTAGCTCTCTGAGCTGCACTGTTATCTTTACAATATGTTGCTTTACACACACACTCACATAAACACACTATTAAATACAAAGGCTAGTACACTATATGCTGGATAAAAACACAGTTGTTTCTTTTTGTCCTCTAGTGATGTCAGTAGTGTATATTCCTTGGTGTCATTTGTGTATACTTTTCCCTTATGTGAGAATCATGGTACTGTCAGGTTACCAGATCAAGTCATAAATCAGGGAGCCTTTTAGAATGTTAAACCAGAACCAGTGCACTAATTACTTTTGATTTAACTTACATGTATTTGATATGCCTCTGTCTTTCAGATGATTTGGTAACCTTAACCCTTCTCCTTGCCAACAATGTCGATCGTACGTCATTGGCAAGGAAGTTACAGAACAGCAGAAAAGTAGATTCTCCGCTTCTGATTTATAATAAACAAGAATAATACTGTGCCTGGAGTGGCCATGGCTGTACTCATTCCTTAAAAGTAGGGGTGTCCAACCTGCGGCCTGAGGGCCACATGCGGCCCAGGATGGATATGAATGCGGCCCACCTTGAAACGATCAATTCCCAAGGAAACGTCATAATAATATAATAATAAATCTATTTAATATCCAGGTGTCCCATATTCCAGTGTATGGCTCCATCTGGTTATCCAACTGGTATTGTAGTGCTTTTCTGTGTATTTTCTTTACTTTTACAAATCAAAAGTGTTTGTGTATTTCATGTGTGGCCCCAGACAATTTTTTTTTTGCCAATGTGGCCCATGGAAGCCAAAAGGTGTGGATACCCCTGCTTTAAAGTATTAATACAGCTGCTGTTAGAATGGATTAAGCTCCCCTGGGTTAGGAACCTCTTTGCTCAGCATCAAACTAATGCGGCATCCCACGCCTAACTCCCCATGGCCCCTTGCCCTAGCCACAACCCCCCTCTGGCCCCCTTCCCCTCCCCCCAATCTCAGGTGCCCGAATCTGGGCCGACGGGACCCACAAGAGCCCAGTCCAACCCAGCCCTCAGTTCATAACAAGGTTACAGATATAGTTAACATTGGTGTATCAGCTATTATTCAGACATTGTTTCAAGAATATCTAGGACAGTAAATAAGCGTTCTTTCCAGATCTCACCCTAACTGACCTTCAAGCTGGATTCTAGTTGCCTCTCGAAGGCCAATTAGGCTTTCACCCCAAATAAGCCTTCTGACTGTGCCACCTCCGACTGCACCATCCCTGCTACAGGCTAGTCCCAGAGTTTAGGAACCATTTTCTTTGGATATCAGAAGTGACCTTGGGGCTCCATGTCCTGTGCAAAAATATAATATACACAAGACCCAGGCAAAGAGACCCATGAGGTTGTTAATATTGTTTTGTTGATGCTGTTCTGCAGAACAGTTTTTACCTGTTAATAAGAGTATTACCATAAAGTCTAAAGTGGCAATCTTCTTTTCGTCTGCACTCAGTTGGCCTTGGTTTAAAGGGATACTGTCATGGGAAAAAAACATTTTTTCAAAATGAATCAGTTAATAGTGCTGCTCCAGCAGAATTCTGCACTGAAATCCATTTCTCAAAAGAGCAAACAGATTTTTTTATATTCAATTTTGAAATCTGACATGGGGCTAGACATTTTGTCAATTTCGCAGCATTTGGGCAAAAGTCTGCAGTTCAATTACATTTATTAATGTAATATAGGGGCAGGGTTCTAATATCCTCAAACAGCTCAGGCATTTGGCTGCTATGGTGTCAGTTGCAGTCGGCAATTTGTGGTGTGACTGCTGAATGAAGAAAAACAATTATTAAGGCTATGGGTTGAGTATCTTACTTTATATTAACTTTCCTTTATTGTTCTTTTATGAGTTCCCTTGGTAGTTTGGATAGAATGATCTGTTATGATTGAATTCATGATTGAACTTAAGATTGAAGATGTAGACAGGGATATTGTGAGACAATTTGCACCTTTAGTTATTTTAGACCACGGATTTGTTGACTTTCAAAGGGGCAGACTTTTACCAAAAGTGTCTGTATTTAGTAGGAGCCAGGCTGGGGGTCAAAACACCTAAATTTTGTGGGCATGGCAGTATATTCAACTAAATGTGATCAGCCAAAAAGATTTACCATCGTATTCTTAGCAGATTCCAAACAGAATATCATTTCATTTTTGAGACCTAAGTTATTGGGATGGTTTGGTCAAAGAAATGCCTAGAATCAATTGTTTAAACCATCTAGCTATTATTACACGGAACAAATGAGAGGTATAATTATGGGTGTGTGATACGTATTGTTGTGAGAGGTTAGTTAGTACAATTATGATAATATAGAAGTTGTCTGTGTATAAACTATAGTGGTGCCCTGTTACCAAATATGGAATTGGACATGGCTCAGCTACTGTCTAGTGTATAAATGTTTTAACTGCTTTATTTGCCCTGTGACAGCATGTGATCTCTTGTCTGTACTTGTAATGTAAAAATATTCCAAGCTGGCAACACACAAATTAAAATATATACATCCATAGAAACGTGTAGCTTTCCAAACGGCTGGTTCTGTGCTGATTCTTGTCTGTGGAGTGGAGCCAATCAAACAGGAGAAGAACAACATTCCGATGCATTGTCTGCTGCTGTTTGTCACCATTCGCTAATGTAGACTTTATTAGGCAAACATAGTTCTAAAAAGGGAGATAAACCACCTTTTGTGGCTGAATAAGACTTCACAAGAAAGCCCCACACAAAAGGAACCACTTGGGTTAGTAAGTTTTGGGTTCTCAACAGGATTGTGCTGCACTGGTGCGTTCTGTAAAGAAAAGCCAATTAGAGTGAGCAAATAATAAAGCTGTAATCCCTTCGTTTTAACAGATGTGAAAGCACAGTCTGATTGTCACTTGGACTGACTAAATAAGCTTTGAGCATATTTTCTCTTTTTTTTTCAGAATTTGTACAGGAATGGGACCTGTTATCTAGAATACTCAGGATGAATTATTTGTTTAAAATGGAGTCTATGAGAGATGGCCATCCTGCAATTTGGAGCTTTCTGGATAATGGGTTTCCAGATAATGGATCCCCATAGCTTATTGTTTTGTAGAGAACATATAGAATATAAAAAAAAATAGCCGCACAAACAAAAGCCGCTTTTGTATATATCTGGGAGGGAACCAAGGAAGTAGGGTGCTGGCCAATCCAACACAGAGCTCCAATGCGGAATCAACCAAGAAAAAAAAGAAGGGAAACCAAACCAGCTGCATTCCATCTCCTGGATTTAAAGCAGTCCTTAATTTGTTTGTTTAAGTTGCTGCTGTTGACCGAATGCTTTTCGAGTATAAAACCATTAATCATAGGTTTGTTATGATTAAGGGTCTTATACGTGAAATGTGTCAGACCTTTGGTCCACAGCATCCACTCATATTTATAACAAACAAAGGACTGATTTCAATTCCGGTGAAGGAGCAAGGTCTGTCTCCTTTTTTTTTTCTTGTTCTGCACTTGGCAAAATCCTGAACTTGCATTCCATTAGAGCAGGGATCCCCAACCTTTTGAACCTGTGAGCAACATTCAGAAGTAAAAGGAGTTGGGGAGCAACACTAGCATGAAAAATGTTCTTGGGGTGCCAAATAAGGGCTGTGATTTGCCATTTAGTAGCCCCTATGTGGATTGTAAGCCTACATTGAGACTCTGTTTGGCAGTGCACCTGGTTTTTATACAACCAAAACTTGCCTCCAAGCCTGGAATTAAAAAATAAGCACCTGCTTTGAGGCCACTGGGAGCCACATCCAAGAGGTTGGAGAGCAACATGTTGCTCACGAGCTACTGGTTGGGGATCACTGCATTAGAGATTGCACTGCCCAAGATCAGACTTAAAGATTGATGAACTGTCAGGCCTGGGCTGAGCCTCACACATGGTAGGGTTACACAGAGCAGCATTTGTAGGTTAGAAGAATGGGGACAACAGGTGCAATAGCCCAAAACGGTGACATTAGTGTTAGATGGTAGCTGGCCATACATGCCCAGGTTGATCTATCCACAGCAAGAGCATTCATAATATTATAATGCTTTATTTATATTACTGCAGGAATTGACTTCTAATACATAGTTGCATTTTGGGGTAACCGGGTGGTACAATGTCACCTCACCCACAAAGTTTTGTTATTAAGGTTAGGGAAAGGCAAAGAGTTTGACAGTTTGATGCTCCAGTAGCAGCGCATATTAAAAAAGGAAAACAGCTACTGGGAAGGGCTGCAGGGCAACAGGGGTTAAATGTTAATACACCATTTATGTATCACCTTGTTATACAATGACCCTGTAGTGTAAATCAGTGTACACTGCTTTATAAAGAGGCCTCTAGGTGCCTTCACTCACCAACACACTATTGTTAGGTGGAATGGCTGCTGCTTTTGCTGTTGGGATTCTAACACAAGCCCTGGGGTGGAAGCTGTGATTAATGATATGTTGTGCATAGTTTACCCAACGCCGTCTCATGCAGCCCCAATCCCACATACACAGCCATTAAACCATACAACAACAATACAGGCTACTTACAGGTGATGAAAACAAAGTCATATTTTTCTGTGCCTACTCCCTGGTAATAATAATGCAAACGTCACTCTTAAACAAACACACTTCTTGGGACGCCTGTTGATTGGTATCAGAATGTTTACACAACATCACATTGGGGATGGCTATGGCTCTCCTCCTCCAGGCACCCCCAGGATTGGAACGAGTCCTCGCTTGCTTATCATACAATCCAGCATTTCTTTGTGGCACTGGCTATAGCCAACTGCACTCACAGGGTACGAGACTTGTGCCCTGCTCTCAAGATTAAAGAAAGGCATTTGGTGTAGCAACTAACGAACAGACAAAACTAATTTGTCTGTCGTTCTCTGCAGTTATGCCTCCCATCCAGTGTCTTGAAGTAAATCTGTAAATTATAATATTGCATACAGTCTCAGTTCCAGGTCCTCATGGTATAAACATTGGGGCAGATTCACTAAGATCCGAAGTTGCGCCAGCGACAGCTTCGCCGCACTTCGCCAGACGTAGTTTCGCCAGTGCTATGCAAATTCACTAAAATCCGAAGTTGCGCTCAGGGAGGCGAACGGTAGCGAATTTGCGCTAGCGTTAATTCGTCAAGCAAAGCGAAGTTACGCTAGCGATGCCTAATTTGCATACGGCGCCAAGTTAAAGTTGAATGGAAGTATATGTAGCAGCAAATACATTAAACTACACAAGCCTGGGAAACCTTTATAAAATAAAATAGAGTTGTTATTTTGCTCTGCACATGAGCTCACTGTATAGTTTAGATGCCATATGTTAGGAAATGTAGGGGGGAAGGAGGGTACCCCCAAAAAAATGTACTATCTTTTTCAGCCTATCACCCTTAAAAAAGGAAAAAAACCTGCTTTTTTGGGACTTCGAAAAAATTTCAATGATTTTTGAAGCAATCCCTACTACTCTATTCTATTCTATTCTATTGCACTTCGCCTGGTCTGAGGTGGTGAAGGCAAGTCTGGCGCAAGAGGTAACGTTCATGAAAATCCGCAAGTTAGTGAATTAGCGTAGTTACGTCCCTTCGCCATAGCGCAACTTCGCTTGGCGTAAGGGTGCGAAGTAGCGCTAGAGTAGGTCCACTTCGCTAGCGGATTTACGCCAGAGCCCGTTATTAAATCGGCAAAGTAACAAATTACGTCACGCTGGCGAATTTGCTCTAGTGGTAGCCGATTTGCGCTTTAGTGAATTTGCCCCTATGTGAGAGAAAGCAATACATAAGTAACAGATAAACGATAGATAGATAGATAGATAGATAGATAGATAGATAGATGATAGATAGATAGATAGATAGATAGATAGATAGATAGATAGATAGATAGATAGATGATAGATAGATAGATAGATAGATAGATAGATAGATAGATAGATGATAGATAGATAGATAGATAGATAGATAGATAGATAGATAGATAGATAATAGATAGATGATAGATAGATAGATAGATAGATAGATAGATGATAGATAGATAGATAGATAGATAGATAGATAGATAGATGATAGATAGATAGATAGATAGATAGATAGATAGATAGATGATAGATAGATAGATAGATAGATAGATAGATAGATAGATAGATAGATAGATGATAGATATAGTAGACAAAAAGACAATGAAATAAATGGAGGAATAGGAATAGAAAGAGAAATAGATTATAGCTAGATAAATGGATGGTACACAGAGAAAAAAGAACAGGAGATAAATGGAGGTAAACTGATAGAGTGAGAGGCAGATAGATAGATAAATAATAGATAGATAGATAGATAGAGAGAGAGAGAGAGAGAGAGAGATAGACAGACAGACAGACAGACAGACAGACAGACAGACAGACAGACAGACAGACAGACAGACAGACAGATAGATAGATAGATAGATAGACAGATAGACAGACAGATAGATAGTAGACAAAAATACAATGAGATAGAGGGAGGAATAGGAAAATAAAGAGAAATAGATTATAGCTAGGTAAATGGATGGTAGACAGAGAGAGCTAATTGCCCCTAGTGCCTCGTTCACATGAATAAGTGAAACAGGTCATTATTTTGTTTCCCTTTAATAGGCTAATTACCTCCTGTAAGTTAACAAAGTTACTGGGAGGTCTTTATTGTTCTGCTTATTTGAGAGATAATTGATGGGGAATGTGCTCCTAAGATTGTTAGCTCTGCAGCACAGGGGTTACTATGTCTGGATAAAGCTCAGCTCTGTGTCATGTGACTCGTTACATCACTTAGCACCAGTTCTAATTTCTAACTATTGACACCAATATGTGAAGTGACTTCTAACTGCAGATTAAAAGCCAAATTCTAGGTACTGTTGTAACTGCATTTTATTTCTGATGTCACAATGGGGGACTTATTTCCTATTCCCTTCTGCTGTGTGTTGCCTAATGTCTCCATGATAAAATAAATATATAATAATGATGTATTGCCATTCTGCAACATTTGATTCCAGTATACCAGTAATGGTTCAGCATTTGTCTTCTGAGACATTTGCAACTTAGCTCCTGAGTATTTGAACGGAGCAATAATTCCGGACTGGGTCCCTGTGCGTGGGATATTTTAAATACATTTTTAAATGTGATGTGAATGTACAGAGAAAATGTAGGGTTTCTGAAAGGAAGCATTATAAAGATGGTTTACCTGGTGAGCACATGAATAGTATAAGAGGGAAGACTCTGCACACCAGGAATACTTGGCATTCTTCATTAGTATGAAAGGTGTCTTTAATTTCCCTGCAGGGAATGACTGACAGACATAGAGAGCAGATCTGACCCAGCTATTAATGACCATAATGGAAAAAAACCTAAGTATCTGACTTTTGAGGTATTTCATAGGGATGCAAAATTGCTTGTGCATTAAAGAAACAGTAACACCAAAAATTGAAAGTGGCTTAAAGGAACAGTAGTGTACTGTTGCCCTGCACTGGTAAAACTGGTGTGTTTGCTTCAGAAACACTACTATAGTTTATGTAAACAAGCTGCTGTGTAGCCATGGGGGCAGCCATTCAAGCACAGGATACACAGTAGATAACAGATAAGTTCTGAAGAATCCCATTGTATACTACAGAGCTCATCTGTTATCTGCTGTGTATCCTGTGCCTTTTCTCCTTTTTCAGCTGTGAATGGCTGTCCCCATGGCTACACAGCAGCTTGTTTATATAAAGTATTTCTAGACTTTCTGAAGCAAATACACCAGTGCAGCACAACACATTTTAATTCCATTACTTTTAGGGATGCACCGAATCCAGGATTTGGTTCGGGATTCAGCCAGGATTCGGCCTTTTTCAGCAGGATACGGATTCGGCCGGAACCTTTTGCCCGGCCGAACTGAATCCTAATTTGCAAATGTAAATTAGGGGCAGGGAGGGAAATCACATGACTTTTTGTCACAAAACAAGGAAGTTAAAAAAATGTTTCCCCCTTCCCCCTTCCCACCCCTAATTTGCATGTGCAAATAAGGATTTGGATTCAGTTTGGTATTCTGCCGAATTTTTTTTGGCTTTTTGCCCCGGAAACCCCGAAAACTTCAGAAACCCAGCACAGATTAAATAATATTTGGGACGTCTCCCATTGACATGTATAAAACAACGGCAGGTCTGAGATGCTGGATTTTCGGATTCTGACTTTTTTCATCCCGGGGTATAGTAAATTCCGAAGAATTTGTGATTTTTTAAAATTCCAATTTTTATACTAAAATCTTTCGGATTTTCTGTATTTTCTGTACATTTCTGTAAGGCTACACATGTATTGTTATTGCTGCTTTTTATTATTCATCTTTTATTCAGAACCTCTCTTATTCATATGCCAGTCTCTTTTTGAAATCAGTGCATGGTTGCTAGGGTAATTTAGACCCTAGCAACCAGATTGCTGAAATTGCAAACTGGAGAGCTGCTGAATAAAAACCTAAATAACTTAAAAACCACAAATAATAACAGCTGAAAACCAATTGAAAATTGTCTCAGAATATCACCCTCTACATCCTACTAAATCAACCCCTTTAAATTATTATACCTCTGTAAAGAGCTGCGTAACTTGCTGGCTACAAATAAATGATGATTATAGCAATTACATTCACAAATACCTTTTGAATATGTGAAATTAATAATATAATATAATAAATATATATCGGAAAGTGGCTTAGAATTATATTTCCTTCATTCGGATGTTATTCTTATTGTTATTATTATTTTTACTAACAAGCTTTGAAAACTTTGTACTAAAAAAGCTTTGAAAAACGTTAAAGGGGAAACCACCCAAAACATGTTTTTATTTGTACAACGAAAGGAAACATAATTCTAAGCAACTGCCCAATATACATTCATTTAAAAATGTCATTGGTTTTGTTTATCCCTTTCTGTTCCCCCATTCTGACTCTTTAAAAGTGTAGAAGAAGTCGATTTTCCTTTGAATTAATGTGTATTGAAAAGCCGCTTAGAATGACGTTGCTTACATTATGCAAAAAATTTTGGGGTGGAGGACCCCTTTCATTAATGTGTATTGGAAAGTTCCTTAAAATTAAGTTTTTTTTCACTATGCAAAAAGCAGCTTTTGGCCTCTCATTAATGTCTATTGGAAAGTTGCAAAAAATATTCTTTTTCGTTCTTTGGACGAACATTTCTTTAAACGCCAAAAGGCACATATAGTGTGTAGGCAATTCCTTGATATGTCAGCGTTTGTTTCCTGTCTCAACCATCTGCACAGTTCTATTTTAAACCCAACAAACAGCATTTTCATGGTTTTATTCTATAAATTGTCTCATGCCGGGGGGGGGGGGGGGGAGTTGCTCTTTTGAAGTTGTGGTTAATGCTTTTGTGCAGAAAAGGTTTCTTAACTTACAGCCTTTTTAACTGGAGCACTAAAAGACTTTAAAGTGCAGAATTCCTGGAAGCGCGCTTCAGAGCAACTGTTGCATCAATTGCAGGAAAGGATCTGTACAATAGTCTCAATACATGTCTGCCAAGGGGGAACAAAGCTTTGTTTAATCTGCATCATTACGTCTGTGTAATAAACATAGTGGAAAACTTGAGGTTAGATCAGTAAAGATGCTTCATAACAAGGTTAGAGCAACTGGAAACTAAGTTCAAGTTTGGCATATGGGGAAAAAAAGCATATTAAAAAAAGAAAGCAAAGCTGTGTGTATTAGTATTGGGCACTCCAATACCAATTTTATGTTTTTCAGGTGACCAGAACAAGCGGTATAAAATCAGAGAAAATGTAAAATCAAGGAAATGTATAAATGATATATAAAGTAGGTGGGACCACAAATAATGATGTAAAATGAGGGAAAACTTAAAATCAGGGGATATAAAATTTAGGTTTGAGTGTAGTTAGTACTTTGTATGTTCTCCCTGTATTTGCATGGGTTCCCTCTAGGTTTTCCGGTTTCGTCCCACACTCCAAGTGCATAGAGGCAGGGTAATAGGATCCTGATACAACTGACCATAATGTGTGTGATGTGATATGGACCTTAGATAGTAATCTCTGCTGGTGCAAGAACTGACGGGAATAATATACAGTATAAGGGGTCATTTACAGATCCCTGTGCTGGAGGAGTGCTAAATGCTCACTTAGAGGAAAATAGAGGAAAAATAGTTCGAATTTTGAATTTTGTTTTTTTTGGCTACTTCGACCATCGAATTGGCTACTTCGACCTTCAACTACTACCTACGACTTTGAATCGAACGATTCGAACTAAAAATCGTTCGAATATTCGACCATTCGATAATCGAAGTACTGTCTCTTTATATAAACTTTGACCCCCTAGTTCGCCACCTAAAACCTACCGAGGCCAATGTTAGCCTATGGGGAAGGTCCAACAAGATGATGTATTTCACTGATCTAAATGTGCTGGACCAGTAAAAGCTAACTGGTGATATGTTGTTTTTGGTTACTAGGCAGGGGCAAACCCTCCCAACAGGGCCGGAACTAGGGGTAGGCAGAAGAGGCACGTGCCTAGGACGCAACATAGTGGGGGTGCCAAGCACGTACCTCTTCTTTTAGCTTACCCCTGGTCCGGACCCTTTCTCTAACACCAGCACTCTGATCTCTTCCCCTTCACGAATATCTTGGACACGCTCGAGGCCTTGCCCGCAAGTGGGCGAAGCAGCTGGCTGGGTTGCCTTGGGCGCCCGGCTGGCTTGGCCCGGGTCTGCCTCCAAATTTCACTATATAATACACAAGAGCCGTGAATATGGAACCCCTTGGTAACTTATAATATAGTGAATAAAGTATCCCCTATTGTAAAATATAAGGATATTATAAGTCATGAAGGCCGAGTGATTTTATACAGGTCCGAGGTTACTTCTAATATCCCCATATTTTCCAACAAGGGGTACTTTATTTATTATAATACAAAAGTTTTAATGAGTCGTGACAAAAATGACATCATTACTCACCGTTTATAACTGATGACATCTGCAGTAAAAATATCCCTCGTAGCCAGTCATTGTCTTTACATTTCATATGAGAAAAAAATCCTCATACTTTAGGAAGACAGCAACCTCATCCAGAACGTGACATAATCTTTCAGGAATTTGTGGGGAAAGGAATAACGATTGATAAGACGCATTACATGAACCAACTTGTCAGGAGAGTTGATATTTCATACTGTTTTCTGTCAAATCTTTGCCATTTGAGAATTTTGTATTTGTTTTGCAACATATTTCTTAGGCCGCTGCTCTGAGGGGCTTTTGATGTGCGTTATAATTCGCATTTTGTTGCTAAAACTTACATTTTGCTGACTTTATGCCTGGTGCTGAAAATAGAACCGGCTCCATGATTTAATGCATGAATGTAAATGGGATAAACAAATGAGCACAAACATTTCTCTTCAATGGACTAGATACAAGTATGTCAGAGATAGGCTACATACATTATATGGGAGTTCCGGTTCCTAGGCAAAGCTTGGCCATGATCACAGCAGAGTCTCCCTCACCACACGAGAGCCTTCCTGCCCATTTGACATTTGCCCATTTTTGTTGTTAAATCAATCCATTGTTACTTTGGTCTTTAGCTGAGCTGAAAGCAGGGTCAGAACTATCAGGGGTGCAATTGCACCTGGACCTGCACCCCCTTGGGGCCCTTTGGACACTTGTGCAGATATACTCAGAAAACTGCATCCAGAGGGGATGGGGGGGATATTAATTGCTGTAGTTGAAGAGTTCCATATAGAAGGAGGGAGAACAGAGTCTAAGGCAGGGATCCCCAACCTTTTGGACCCGTGAGCAACATTCAGAAGTAAAAGGATTTGGGGAGTAACACTAGTATGAAAAATGTTCTTGGGGTGCCAAATAAGTGCTGTGATTGGCCATAGATGTAGCCCTAAGTGGATTGTCAACCTACATTGAGGTTCTGTTTGGCAGTGCACCTGGTATTTATACAACCAAAACTTGCCTCCAAGCTTCAAAATTCATAAATAAGCTCCTGCTTTGAGGCCAGTGGGTACAACAACCAAGGGGTTTGAGAGCCACATGTTGCTCACACACTACTGGTAGGGATGTAGCGAACGTCGGAAAAAATGTTCGCGAACATGTTCGCGAACGTCCGGACAAAAATGCGAACGGTTCGCGAACGTTGCGAACCCCATAGACTTCAATGGGAAGGCGAATTTTAAAAGCTAGAAAAGACATTTCTGGCCAGAAAAATGATTTTAAAGTTGTTTAAAGGGTGCAACGACCTGGACAGTGGCATGCCAGAGGGGGATCAAGGGCAAAAATGTTTCTGAAAAATACATTGTTGACACAGCGCTGCGTTTTGTGCTGTAAATGGCAGAAATCACACTACGTCACTCAGGTGGTGTTTCTGGACACGGAATGTGAAAAAGCTCACACAGCTAGGTGGCACTTGGTTAAAGACTGGGCAAACAATGCCTGCAAGGGCAACGTATACAGTAGTGGATACGGAATATATTATTGCTGCTTGAAAAACGTCACTCAGGTGGTGTTTACGGACACGGAATTATTATTGTTATTATTTAGACAGAATGTGAACAAGCTCACACAGCTAGGTGGCATTACTAGCCAGCAAAGCTACCTAACCTAAAATGTCCCTCAAATCCCTGCAGACTTCTGTCCCTACAATACAGAGCAGTATCAAGTAGATTACTAGCCAGCAAAGTTACTATCAACTGTCCCTCAAATCACTAACAGCTCTCTCCCTACACTAGCTCTTCCAAGCACACACAGGCAGAATGAAAAAACGCTGCAGGGCTTCAGTTTATATATGGAAGGGGAGTGGTCCAGGGGGTGTGGTCCAGGAGGGAGAGCTTCCTGATTGGCTGCCATGTATCTGCTGGTCTGGGGGAGAAATGGCAAAAAAAAGCGGCAGCTAAGGCGAACCCAAATTGGCGAACGTTGCGCAACGTTCGCGAACATTCGGCGGACGCGAACGGTGTCGATGTTCGCGCGAATTAGTTCGCGGGCGAACAGTCCGCGACATCCCTAACTACTGGTTGGGGATCACTGGCCTAAGGTGTCTTGAGGTCCAACAGTGGAGGGAGGCCCACAAATTAAGAGAGTTGTTGGTGTGCCTTCAGTTCTTGGCAGATGGATACAGCATGTAGACTCTGAAGAAAGATAACCACAATGTTCTGAATGGTGGACCTGTATCAGTAACAATTGGGAGATTTATATTACATTTTTATATATTCGCAAAATAAAGTACCCTCTTTTGTAAAATATAAGGATATTAAAAGTCACAGAGGAGTTCCATGACAACGCAAAAGCAGGAGGCCTAGGTTAAAACTAATATCCTCATATTTTCCAACAAGGGCCTTTGGCCTCGTGCTTTTATATGGTCATGGAACTCCTCTGTGACTTATAATATCCTTATATTTTACAATAGGGGTACTTTATTCACTATATTTTTTTTTAAGCTATCACACTGATGATTGTCTTGTATCAATACATTCAAAGGGAATTGTATCATAATGAGATGTTCCTTCAGTTCAATGGAACCTAAAAGGCCCTAAGTACTTATTGACAACCCCAACCAAAAGAAACATTGGCAAAAGAGTGATTGCTTTGGTTAGCTTTCTAATTACCCTATCTTCTGTACACATGAGACTCTTTGTGCTCATGAAAAACTGCCACTAATTGCTTAATTGCATATCTATCATCAGCCAATGTGGTCTATTCAGATGCAAATCTGCAGTCAAACCACAGGATTACATTAGATATTTCCTTCTTAAAACTATTAGCCATAACAATGACAAGACACTGAGCTCAGCATAAACACAACAGTCTGCTCTATAACGCTCTATACCTTAAATCAGATCTGCCCTAAAGGTGGGCAATTACTGCTCAGTCATTGTCTGCTGCAGTACCTGTGTGTATTGTTTATAGGTCTTACTGTTAATTCATTATGGTCTAACTTGGGTCTCACCAACCTGTACCAAATCCAAACACCATTATATTAGCTGTGTAAATAATACAGGCACAAAATTCTAGATAAGGCACCATGTCTCTTGAATGGAATATTTATTTTATACTGATACAGGTAGGGGATCTGTTATCCAGAAAACCCCATTATCCAGAAGACTGCAAATTTCTTCCAATATCTTCCATAGACTCCATTTTGAGCAAATAATATTAATTTTTGAAAATTATTTCCTTTTCCTCTGTTGTAAAAAAAGTACCTTGTACCTGATAGTAACTACCTTGTAACTTTGTAATACAGCCCTTGGTATATTGTAAATCTTTTGTGGCTTTTTATATCTAACAGTAAAATATATATATATATATATATATATATATATATATACATCCTCCCCCCCAATCTACTACCAAAGTCCGTAAGAATAGAAGTTTTTCAGCATCACATTAGATTTAGAGAGTATTTGGAAAATTGCTGGCAATCTCTCTGTCTCTTCTTATGGTGGTCCTGACGACACAAATTTTGTATGTTGGAACTTATGGTGCCACGAAGGCAGAGGATGCGTTTTGAGATTGGGACTCCAGTCGGCTTTTCAGTAATGGTAAAGACTAAAAGTGGATGCGATGTCGCCAAATGAGTGGATTTCTCCCTGACATGCCTACATTGAAGTGGAGGCCAAACGGACAAAATGGAGGGCAAATGGGTGGTCGGATTGCGGATCAGATTGCGGGACCACATCAACGAAAAGGTGCTGCCGTGATCCGACGGGATTTTTTACCCTGCCCGATCGGCATCTGGCCAACTTTTGGCCACATATTGATCGGGAAAGCCCATCATAGAGCTCTACACAAAAGCCGATAAGCCGACACTTGTTTAAGTGTCTCTGATCTCTAAGATATACCACTATTAGCAACTAGTTAATGTTATGTTTGTACCTACACTTTTTGGGTTGAGAAAGGCTCTTTCCACAAGACTACACTTTACTGTCCCATTTCCACAGCAGAACCCCAAGTGCACCCAAACAACCTCTGCTTTGCCTACAGTAGGGTTTTGTCTTTTACTGCAAACGGAGGGATAACTGATGGTTCAGTTCACCTCACCCACTAGAACCCAAACTGAAGCCACAACAGACATTGGCTTGGATAGAAGCAGATCTGGGATGGGAGACAGGATTTCCTAAGAGTCCTTGATTGTTGTTGAGAAATTCTACCACTGAAGACACCAGTGCCTAGATGCCCCCAAAACAGCAAATGCAACATAAAATGCACTTCTCAATGGACTCATTGTGGGTATTGTAATATGGGTATAACGTTTGCTCCAAATCTACTAATTCACAGCAACCAGTTCGATGTTCACCTTCAAATAACAGACCAGGAATATCTAACTGCTGATTGGTTACTATCAGTCACCTATTATTAAATGACCCTCAGGGGTGTCTGTTCCCCAGACAAGTCTGCACCTGCCAATGCCAGCAGCATAGTTTTAGCAACTATTTTTATTGCGCCAGCACTGCAGGTATAATGGATAATGGATATCTTCACGTTACTTTTTTGTATATTTATTGTTGAAAGTCACAACATGCAATTGTTTTATGATCTGGCAACCTTACACACTAGGCAGCTGCAACAACCCCCTCTTTTGAGTTTGTGATAGATATGTGTGTCTATATTGCTCTTCTGAACTCTCATTCCCTAATCCATTTACCTGTTTCTGCAATGCACTAAATATATAACTTACTTATGGAGGCCTTAGAGTAGCTTTTTCAGATTTGTGTGAAGTGTCTCTTTTAAGGCTGAACATTTGCCAAGGGGCTCGTTTAACTCTGAACAAGATGGCGTGTTAGCAATTCAGTTATAGGTCCAAGATTGCCTATGGCAAGCAAAGCAAATTCAAATCTTATGTTAATTGACCTTAAAGTTACATTTCCAGAAACATCTAGGCAATCAATAAGCATTCTAGACTAATCTCACTCTAAATGACTTTTAAGGTTGGGCCTCACTACAGGGGCTAGCGCCACAATTTGGGAATAATTGCCTTAGAGCAGTGGTAGTTATACGTTGACAATTCAGCCCCCACTTTAGTGTCTAAACTTTCAAGGTCCAGAAGGTCTAGTCAATGTCCAGGGAACCCTTTAGTGCATGAAATAAATACAGATACAGGTAATATTGTTGTATGTGGCATTCAGTTATAGTTACAGAAATATCAAGGACAGAAAGTACATATAACTGACCTTCAGGCTGGACTTTCAGGTGTATCTAGGGGAGCAAATGGCCATTTCCCAAATTGTCATCCTAATTGGCCTTCAGGCCTCCTGCCACAGCCCCAAGCTAATTTTACTTAATTGTATAACTGGCTAGCCCTGACTACTTTCTGTCTGCATTCCTTCTGCTATAACTCATGACAAGGAACAGATAGTATATACAATATATACTAATAACAGGATTACTGCCACATAACTGTCTTGTATGCAGATACCTGGATTTGCCTCTAGTCCAATAGGGTGGAACATAAGATGAGTTTGAATGCACTTTTTCACTGCATTTGCACTACAGTCTATATCATACATATTAGCAGGAGAGGCCGAAGATTGTATTGCTACTTAGATTAATGTAGTGATGGACAAATATGACCCTATTCAAAAATTCATGAAACTGCAAAAAAGTTGCCAAATGCATTGAAGTCAATGGGCATTTTTTTAGCACAATAATTTTTCAAACCATTTTTTTAAACTATCCATGATAGTCTATAGCCATTTTTTCTTGGCAAAATGAATCAAAATACTGTATTTCACTCATCCCATAACCCAATGGTTTCCATTTATGCTGGCCTATTTATAAAGACTGAACGTATTGCCTAATGAAGTTAAAATAACTGTCAATGTAATGCTGAACATTTTCTTAAAAACGTAAAGTTGCTCTTAAAGGGCATGTAAAGTCTAAAATAGAATAAGGGTAGAAATGCTGTATTTTGTATACTAAATAAAAACATGAACTTACTGCACCACAAGCCTAATCAAACAAATAATTTATGCTTTCAAAGTTGGCTACAGGGGGTCGCCATCTTGTAACTTTGTTACATCTTTGCAAGACTAAGACTGTGCACATGCTCAGTGTGGTCTGGGCTTCTTAGGGATCGTCATAAACAAAGCTGTTTGAGTTCTGCATGGCTTGGAAGTAAGGCGGGGGCTCCCCCTGCTGTTCATAAGTATGATTGTTTCCCTGCTCAGCAGTTAGGGACCATCTGACAATTCCTATCCACAGCAGTAAATGAAGGGAGAATTTCACTGCATACAGTCAGGTTTCTTATAAAAACAGTACACATTTTGTAATTAAAGTATATTGGAGATAGGTTTCTTTTTCATTAAAGAAAGTAAAAATGGGATTTTATTTTTTTGCCTTTACATGCCCTTTATTTGTGTTATTTCCATAGGTGATTTCAACCAAATTATCAATGGGAAGTAAAGAATCAATAACTTTGCTTATTTTACCGAAAAGTATTTCTTTATTCTCTTATAGGAAATATGTTATTTCACCAGATCTAACATGTAATATGAGGGAAAATGGAATACAATCAAACTGAATTGAGGAAAGGTCTGGAATAACACTGAATACAAGGACTATGCTGTAAGAGTAGTTGATGGGAGGAGCTTCCAGGGCTGGAACTAGGGGTTCAGGTATGCCTCAGACACACATGGGAGGTGCAGTTGGAGAGGATGCAAACCCATGGAGAACAGCAATGGGGAGTCAGCAACATTGGTGCTGGTTTGGTAGTATACTGTAAATGAAGAGAAAAGTGATACATGTTCAAACTGGATTGAGGAGAGGTCTGAAGTAACACTGAATGCCAGGATTTTTTTGTAAGGTTAGATGATGTGAGGAGCGCCCAAGGCTGGAACGAGGGGGTCAACAGAAGATACATTTACCTTAGATACACCTGGGAGGTTCAGTTGGAGATGATGAACAAATGGAGACCAGCAATGGGGAATGAGCAACAGTTGAGTGACATTGCATTTGGTTTGGAGAGTGGGATGAGTAGGCTTGGATTGTTACTGAAAGTGCTGAGCAAAGAAGTATTGCATTGGGTGCCAAAACTACATGGTCAGTTCTGGGAGCTCCTGTTGGCAATATGAATGGTTTGTGTAAAGTTACACATTTGGCATATATATTTAGTCCAAAGTGCTATTGGCTAAAACTGAAACTGAAATGAAAAGAAAGAGTAACAGTAGTCATGACTTTACCGTATGAATAGTAGACGTGAGGTGCTCCAGTTAGCATTTCAAATGTAAAGTGTAAAGTTACACATTTGGGGTACAAAGAAATGAAGACCAAACGGTGACTAAGGTTGCAAGTCACATGAAAGGAGAGTTTTGAATCTGCTATCAAATCTATGCTTAACTATTGTACAGCATCCCCCACCAGATAACACCTGTGTCCAATACAGATGTCAGGCTTTACCTAAAGCATTAGGTCTTCAGAGTTCATTTCCAACAGTCAGTCAGTAGTTTAGATGAAGGTGATTTGTGTGAAATATGAGGTCATATTGTTCTCCATATGATTTAGTCAATTGTTTGCTTTACAAAAAGCCTTCCAGTGAAGACGGCAACACCTGTTTTGGAAGGGAAGATCAGGTAACTTTGTAAAAAAAGAATGTGTTTTGTTTTCTGTTCTGCAGGAAAACGAGCAGCCTCTTTAGTTCTACGGTGATGAATGTGGAAGTAATCCAAGAGACAGGATAAAAGCCAAACAAAAGCTCCATATGCAAAGGTCACCTCGTCCTACAAAGCGAGAGAGGAGAGGCAAAGACAGGGATGCCAGTTCCTATTGTGCAGTCAACGTGCCATATCGTCTCACATCTACAGGCCTTTCCAGTCTGCTTGCAAAGACAAGCAAAGGCAACAAAAGGGAGCAGAAGGGAAGGTGAGAAGTTCACAAGGAAGAAAGTGGCGGCGGCGGCATGTTGGTAGGCTCTTTGGGACAGGTAATGAAAGGCCATTTGGTGCTTGCAGAATGCACAGGCAATGATCTATAGAAGCTTGGCAGAACTGATAGCGGTTCTCATTTTTTGTGCGTTCTCATACATTCTTACTCATTCTAGCAGAACTGATGGCGGGTCTCGTTTTTTGTGCGTTCTCATACATTCTTACGTTTTTATTCTTTAGACATGTAACTACTATCTGGTAGCTAGGGTTGCCTAGATACTAGCCAGTGTTTTGAATGACATTCTGGAAGATGCATAGACTCAGACAAGACAGTATGTTCATTTCCAGGGGCACAATTGCAAGACAAGGACCAGTTCCAGAGCTGTATATATTAAATCCGACTACAAGACACATTTTATGTTAAATCATTGTTGGGCAGGACTGGAGTATATGCATGGAAAAACATAGTTCTGTGCTGTTGCCTGAAGCAAAATTGAGTTTTTCTTTTTACATTTCAATTCAGTGATAAAAACTGGTTTCATCAATAGATTATCTGCAGCTCCCACTTTGGTTTTAGCCTTTGTGTCACAGTGAACCTTCTTGGGATCAGTAGGCCCAGCAACATGAGCAAAAATGGATGCAGAATTGTACCCAGTAAAATGCTATACACAATGTAAATGCAGCTACTGGCTCTAAATTCAACCATCACCCTAAGCCACTTGGCTTGTTCCACTTCCTTTAGTGCATGAGTGTCAGGGGGGCTATCGGCTCCCAGCGGGAGTAGTCAGAACCAAGGAGGAAGCTTTTAGGGGTTCAAGTCCAAGTTCGCGGCACAAATAGGATCAGGCGTAATCGTAACCAAAGTCCAGGCAAAGAGTCCAAAAGGCAGGCAGAATAATATCACGGTCAAGATTCAGGCAGGGTCAAAGTCTAGAAATCAGATCAGTAAGAATAATAAAGCACCAAACAAAACCTACGATCGGGCATTGAACCGGCGTCCTTTTATTTAGAATTTGGTGCTGGTTCGTGTGACGTCATCACGCCGGCGTCCTGACGCCGGCATCTCTGCACCACCTCTATCCACGTGGAGATCATAGGTGCTGCCATCTTGGATCCGACACGGAAGAGAAGAGATGCGCCATCGGGCGCTCGTGACAATGAGAATCTGCACTTAGGGGTAAGTAAAAAGTTAGGGGCATTTACCCGGGGGAGCAGCTAGGCTGGGGGGGAGGGAGGGGGGTCTATGTAGGGTAGGGTTTTTTAAAATAAGGGGTTGAATTCTACTTTAAGAGAAGTCCCCCAAGGATGAACAGAAGCTCTGGGTGGACTGTATGATACCCCTCTCTCAAGCTATTGGGGGAAATCTCTGCTCCTGGTCTTATTTGTGAGTATGTACTGACCACTCAAAGCCTGCGCCCCATACTGTTACCATATTCTCTTTTGTGGCTTGTTCTAAATAAATCACTTCTGGTTAATGTTCTAATCAACGTTGTCCATTCTTTGGCTATATATCACTAATAACAGTTACATTGTTCCCTGCCTCCACACCGTTTGGAGGCTCACGCCTTAGAATAATATGTCTCATTCAGAGCAAAAATAAGGGTAAATCTCATAGTTCAAATAACGGTGGCACTCCATTTACTATAGTCTAATATAATATATATTCCAGGAATATGTAACTTCACATTTTATTCAGTTCTCCAAATCTCACTTTCTTTGTAGAACAAATGTCAGTATGTAGAACAGGGACCTTCCCTGAATCAACTACCTATTTAGAAAGCACAGCTTTCTATTATTAAGAAAAAAAGTCGTCAGTTAGATTACATCCAACTTTACAACAGAAGAAAAGCAGTACAACAGGTGTTGCACTGGGTAATTGCATTTCAGTATAATTTTACATGGAGCATATGGCCAACATTTGCTTAAAATAATAGCATTAAATCAATGACAATTCCATTGTGTGTGTGTGAACAGAGGAGCTGTATATAGGATATATGGCCTGATACTGATCTTCTGTTTTACCAATCCTTCTTTATATTACTAAGCATAGTTGCTGATCAATTTGATTAGGAAACAAATTTCAATAATCTCCTGTTTTACCTGTTGACTTGGATGAGATACAGCACAAGATAAGGTTTTTCCACTGAATTAAATCAAACTATATTGTCCGACAAAGAGCAGGGTCAAAGCTAATCATTTCCCCAGCCTGTGGTATTCAGTGATACATTTGCAATATAGCCAGAGCCAGACTGCCTATGGGATTGTAGTGCAGACAAAAGAAATTGCAGAGCAATCCATCCAAACTGTCTTCTATGGTGCTCAGTGTGGCACAAATGGTCAGGGAGTAAAGATGGCCACACATACAGAGCTCCGCTCATTTAGTAAGATTGCCAAACCAGCGGATCTCTCCCGGATATGCCCACCTTGAGCAGAGTACGGGCGTTGGACGATATATTTAAAGGAGATATTGGGATAAAAAAGCCATATTTTCTATACTGAATTTATTGCACCAGCCTAAAGTTTCAGCTTGTCAATAGCAGCAATGATCCAGGACTTCAAACTTGTCACAGGGGGTCACCATCTTGGAAAGTGTCTGTGACACTCACATGCTCAGTGGGCTCTGAGCAGCTGTTGAGAAGCTAAGCTTAGGGCTCGTCACTAATTATCCAGCAGAAAATGAGGTTGGTCTGTAATATAAACTGATGCTACAGGGCTGATTATTAAATTCTGATGCTAATTGCACTGGTTTCTGTGCTGCCCTGTAGTAATTTTCTGTATTAATTACTAATCAGCCTTATATTGTGACATTTCTATTCTATGTGTATTGTATATTGTGAGTGAGTCCCTAAGCTCAGTAAGTGACAGCAGCACAGAGCATGTGCAATGAATCAGCAGAAAAGAAGATGGGGAGCTACTGGGGCATCTTTGAAGACACAGATCTTTACGGCTAAAGGGCTGTGGTTGCCTTGGGCTGGTACAGAAGCCCAAAACAAAATGTACAACATTTCTAGTCTATTTCTGTAGTTAAGCTTTCTTTCTCCTTCAAACCTGGACGGGATTTTTAAACCTGCCTGATCGACGTCTGTCCGACTTTCAGCCAGATATTGATCGGGAAAGCCCATCGGAGGGCCACATATACTGTCCAATAAACTGCCGACAAATTAAATCGGCACATGTATGGGGACCTTTAGCCTAAAATTGTCCAGACTGCCAATGAAATCTGTGCATGGACACTATGGGGCCGCTTTAGTAAAAAATTTTTATCTTAGAATTCATGTTTTTTTCATTATTTTCTCTAAAACTCAAAACATTCAAGATTTATTAAGAGTAATGATAAAAAGAATCAAGTAAAAGCTGTCGAAGTACCATATAAGTCAATGGAAGCTGCACTGAACCTACTGGACCATTTTTAATCAATTCGGCCATTTAGAAGCATTCAGACTTTTATTTTCTCTAATAATTGTTCTAAAGGCTCTAATTTTTAGAGGATTTAGAGGTTTTCGGATTTTATAGCACATTCTTCAAAATTTTTTCCGTACATACCTTTTATAGTCAGATCTCTATATAAATTTTAGAGGAATAGAGTTTAATTGTATTTTCAAAAACCTAACCTTTAAGTTAAGAGTTTGTGGCTGTTTTGAGTTTTAGACTTATGGGGGAACGTAATACTGTATGTTTAGTTAGTGCACGTTGTGAACGTTAGCGACCATGTTTGCGTCCTTTTTGACTGATTACAGAACTCAATGGCTTCCTTGCAATATTTGCAAACAAATGGCTTTTGCAAACACGTGCAGTGTATGTAATAAAATTTCGCAATCGCGAAGCATTTTTTTGCGACAAAATATTTAACAAAACTCCAGAGCAGGTGTTAACTGTAATATTAGCTAGTGAATTATTTTACATTGCGAGCAATGCTAAACATTTGCAAAAAGGCAGTTCTAAATAACGCTTGTAATTTTTAATTAGCTTTCCCCTTAGAATTTGAATTTTCATATCTTTAAAAATGTAATGTGAAGGGCCACAGTGAAATCCACATGGAGAAGCAGATGGACACAGAGAGTTGGAATTTCAGAGACATAGTTTATGGGAACATTAGTGTTTGTAAATCTAGTACCTGTTTTTGTTTTTATTACATTACTGGGGCAATACATGTTTAGGCAAAGGTTTGCTGGGACTTACAATGAAATGAATGTGACTCTGAGCAGTCCAGCCACAAACCTAAAGGATGATATAACCTTTCAGCTCCACTTCCTGCTTAATAAATAACTAGAAGGTACTGGGCTTCACAGCAACCCTTGGGCAAGAGTATCTGTTTTATAGACATATGTAGCTAAGACCAGGGCCGCCATGAGAAATAACGGGGGACCGTACCACAAAATTCTCGGGGCCCTGCCCCCAAGCCCCATCCCATATCCCGCCCACCTCCACACCAAAGGTAAAAGACCAAACAGACATTGGCGCTAAAAAAGGTAACCCATTGGTAAAAAAAGGTAAAACATTGGCACCAGGGCCCCCATAAAAGTTTTTTTTTTTTTAAAAAAAAAAAACATTGGTGCCAGGGCCCCCATTACAAGTATAAAAAAAATTGAGGCCCCAGAGAATATTTTTTTAAAAAAACATTGGTGGCAGGGCCTATAGATTGTTACAATAATACATTGGTGGCCGGGGGAATAAAAAAAATAAAAAAACGCACATTGGTGTTCGGTAGAATTGAACTTTTGGCTTCAGGACTTCAACGTCACCTCATTTTGTGACTTCGGGTCTTTTCACCACTTCAGGACTTCAATTTCGTCTGTTTTCGTGACTTCGGGTCTTGTCGCGCTTCAGGACTTCAATTTCGGCTGTTTTCGTGACTTCGGGTCTTTTCGAGCTTCAGGACTTCAATTTCGGCTGTTTTCGTGACTTCGGGTCTTTTCGAGCTTCAGGACTTCAATTTCGGCTGTTTTTGTGACTTTGGGTCTTTTCACCATTTCAGGACTTCAATTTCAGCTGTTTTCATGACTTTGTGTCTTTTCACCGCTTCAGCACTTCAATTTCGGCTGTTTTCGTGACTTCTGGGCTTTTCGCCACTTCAGGACTTCAATTTCGGCTGTTTTCGTGACTTCGGGTCTTTTCGCTGCTTCAGGACTTCAATTTCGGCTGTTTTCGTGACTTCTGGGCTTTTTGCCACTTTAGGACTTCAATTTCGCTGTTTTTCTGACTTCGGGTCTTTTTGCGGCTTCGGAACTTCGGCTGTTCAGCATTTTGGATGTTTGGGACGTCAGGAGAGGCGGCACGGCCTCAGCGATGTCAAGGGGGCCAGGCTATTTCGAAAGTGCATCACAGCTTGGCCCCCCTTCAGGCCCGGTACATTTGTACCCCCTGTGCCCCCTGATGGCGGCCCTGGCTATGACACATCAGATGCCCCACTGGTTCCTCTACACACCTGGAACCCATAGGAGGGTTTGCAGAAAGCTGGAAGCTACACAGAGTTACCCAACAACATTCAGGTGCCCCTAATAAAGCCCATGGCATTGTATGATGTCAGTGAAACTAAGGAACATAAACTTCTTATTGTCTGACCAGTTTAGTTTTTATTTTTGTTATAAAACTTGCCCTTGGGTAAAAATCACTGACCTAACGCTGACACCCAAAAGCAGTCACTCAATCTGTTAGTCTTTGGACACTGTAAAGGGCTGAGCACAAATGGAGACCAGTCAGTGTGTTTCCTGTTTTATGCTCTTGTAGCTCCAAATGGGCAGTAGGGGAACAAACTGGAATGTGACCGTGTCCAGCCCCAAGCGTCTGTTGCATAAACACTGCCCGGCAATTGTTTCACAGGAAAAAAAACACTTGGTGCAGTTGTCCTACATGTTTATGTTTTCCTCTCTATTGCCTGCTAATAAAACAATTATAAGGTAGTTAAACCACTTGAGGGTCAAAAGGGTCCTGCAGTACAACACCTTGTAGGCTTTTTGCATGCACACTAGTCATATAACAATTTGGTGACCAGAGCAACAAATGCTACTGATTCTTTAGTTCTAAAAGATATATACAGGTATAGGAGCAGTTATGCAGAATGCTTGGGGCCTGGAGTTTTCCGGATAACGAATCTTTCCATTATTTGGCTCTTCATACCTAAATTCTACTATAAAATCATGGAAACATTAAATAAACCCAATAGGCTGGTTTTGCTTCCAATAAGGATTAATTACATAGTTTGGATACAAGGCACTGTTTTATTATTACAGAGAAAAATAAAATAATTTAAAAAAATTTGGATTATTTGATCATAATGGAGTCTATGGGAGAATCCTTTCTGTAATTTGGAGATTTCTGGATAATGGATTTCTGGATAACAGATCCTATACCTGTGTGTTTATATACACACTCGAAGGCCGAGTGTTTTTATACAGGTAACTTATATCCTTATATCCTTATATTTTGCAACTGGGGGGTACTTTATTTATTATAATACACACGTTTCAGTGAGTCATGTGACAGAAATGACATCAGAACTCACCATTTATAACTGATGACATCAGAAATCACTGTTTATAAGGACATAATTTACAAGATATTCATGGCTTTTGTGTTTTATATATATATATATATATATATATATATATATATATATTTTTTTTTTTTTTTTAATTTCTGCAAATTGCTTAACTCACTCAATATGCCTCCTAAAGCCAGGCCTCCAAGATGTCATTGTTTGCCATAATTGCCCAATATTTGCGACATGCGCATTAACAGAACCTTCACAAAACTTTCTTTTATGGGCAATGTGATGCAAATGTATTTGCGTGTGCACACAAAATGGCACATAAATATGTTTGCACCAGATTATTCAATTTATAAATGAGCAACATTAATTGAATTAAGATACCCCTAGGTGAATAGGGTACATATGTCTCCTTTTCTAGAAGTTTATACGGGGGTAATAGAAAGCTTCTTGTTGTGGCTTCGAGTTAGTGATTCTCGTAGGGTTGATATCAAGGCTTTGACTGGGCCACTTTAGGACATTCATCTTTTCTGGAGTCACACCAGTGTTACTTTGGCCTGGGATTTGGGATCATTGTCATTTTGAAAAATGAACTTTCACCCATACTTCTTTTTTTTAGCAGGATGATGCTCATGAAAAGCATAGCATTATGCTACTGCAACTTTATTGTAACTGTGGGCCAACCAAGCACATAACACTGGCCTACAAGGGAGGATGATCCAAAAAAACATTACTCAGAAAAAGGAGGAACCCTGCTGCACTGTAGGAAAAGGTTTTGTAGTCAAATAAGACCAAAAAATAGAGCTTTTTTTAAAGGTTTACTTTCTTTAAACCCAAATACAGGGAAACCATGTCACTCACCCCAAAAGAGCCAAATCAAAACCAATCCACTGTCCTACCACTACAGTAAACTACTCAGTATGGTTTCTTAATTTTTAAAAAGTTCAGTAGGAACATATCAGCATATGTTATTCTCCAAAGAGAATGTGTTTTATATGTGAATTGGGGGCAGCCATTATGTTCCTCATTAGAGTAACTGGTTAAATCTAGAGCCTATGAATGCTAGCTTGAAATCATTAGTCTAGTCGATCACTTTTGAACAGGTTCAGACTGGGCCAACAGGACACTGGGGAAAAAACCCTTTGGGACCAAACCATTGTGGGCTCAGACCCACTCCGCACATCCAGCGACCTCTCCCCCAGAATTCATGAGGAAATGACACACACAGGTACACACTGGTGGGGGAGGGGAACTGAGGGGGGATTTGCGGCTTGGGAGGGGGGCCCAGACCCCCCCACAGTCCAACGCTGCTTTTGAACACAAAAGCTCTCAGGCTTCAGAGTACCTTGTTTTGAATAGCAATAAATCTTTTAGATAATTAAAAATTAGAAATCCCCAAAATACAATAATGTCCCTTTAATGTAATAAAAGACATAGGGGCAAATTTACTAAAGGGCGAAGTGGCTAACGCTAGCGAAAATTCCCCAGCTTGACGTCATTTTGCCACTTCGCCGATTCACTAACGGGTGCTGGTGTGAAGTGGTACTACTTTAGCGCTACTTCGCACCCTTACGCCAGGCGAAGTTGCGCTCTGGCGAAGGGACGTAACTACGCTAATTCACTAACTTGCTCATTTTACTGAATGTTACCTCTTGCGCCAGACTTTACTTCGCTAGCTCAGACCAGGCGAAGTGCAATAGAGTAGATAGGAGTTGCTTAAAATAAGTTGACATTTTTTCTAAGTCCCAAAAAACGCTGGCGTCTTTTACTTTTTTAAGAGTGATAGGCTGAAAAAGATTGTAAATTTTTTTTGGGGGTACCCTCCTTCCCCCCTACATTTCCTAACATATGGCACCTAAACCATACAGTGTGCACATGTATAGGCCAAAAACTCTATTTTATTTTATGAAGCATTCCCAGGCTTGTGTAGTGTAATGTCTTGTCATGAATTTGCACAGCCCTGGCGAATCTATGCCTGGCGAAGTGCGGCGAACCCAACGCTGGTGCAACTTCGAAGGTAAATAAATTTGCCCCATAACGTTAGCCCAGGTGTAGTAACCCATAGCAACCAATAAGAATTTAAACTGGTGGCCAGTAAAAGCTGCCGGCTGATTGGCAGCTATAGGTAGGATTGCCACCTTCGGACTTTAGTGAGACTGGGTGTTGGGGCAGGTGGTAACATCATGGGGGCGGGCAGGTAATGTCAGGGGCAGGATCGTTTACAAGTCTGAAAATTGCTTCCACTGCAGCATGGCAGCTTCTGCCTGTTTATGTGGGATCTTTTTTATTAACCTAAAAAAGTGCAATAATTAGATGTGGAATTGCAAAAATGGCCCTCAAGGAGAAGGGAGGTTACTGACACTGTGCAGGAAGTGTGGGCATGTTCTGAAAATTCCATTATGTGTATGGCAGCTGCTAAGGAAAAGAAATGCCATAAACTTGGCTTGGGTGTAACAGTATGAAACTTATATGGAAATCATGTAACGCAGATAGATTAAAGTAAGATGTTACTCATTGGTGCTCTGATTGCTTTGAGAGCCAAATACCTGGCACTTTAGAGCAAGTATTATTGATAATTGTCACACCCTGTAATGGGAATCAGCTGATTTCATGCACTTTGCTCATGGTGGTTTCCCAGAAGAAGACCTCCTGACATCATGCTATGGGCATCCACAGCCTTCTGATCATCAGGCAATGCTTTCAATTTCCATGGTACAGAATGGGAAACAACCTAGTGCAAGTAGATAGTCTAGATCACCATTAGAAGAAACAGTAATCACAAGAGTGAGTGTGTCATTGAATGGCATATGGCTAGTAATGGGTGAATTTATTCGCCAGGTGTGAATTCGCAGTGAATTTCCGAGTTTCATCACCGGTGAATACATTAGCGAAATTACAGCGAAAATTCTGATGCCTGCGACAATTCAGACGCCAGCGACAATAAATAGGCGCCAATTGCCTTTAATGCGCGTCAGAATTATTGCAGGCGTCAGAAATGTCACTCCGTCAAAATTCGCATTTCGTGAATTTTTTCACGAAATTTTGAAATTCGCCCATCACTGCATATGGCAAGAAATGCGATCAATTCTTCACTAATCAACCGCCCATGGGAACGAAGAGTAGTATATGGAAGGGATTTGCTTGGCTCCATAAGTACAGCATTATGGCTTGGCAATTTTATGATCATAAATGTGTAACCGTAACTTCTGAAATGCATGCACTTGCACAAATTGAACAAGGGGGCAGAGAATATCCACTGATCTTTTGTGCAAATCAATCCACTTTTTGTGCACCCATAAATGGTATCTTTGGTGCATCTATGTCTCCTGCCTGGGGATCTCAATCTTCCTTTTTCATGTTATTTTAACTTGTATAACCACACAGTCCCCCTTACTAAGGTTATAGCTGGCATAGATACTCTTTGGGATGCAGCCCCTTACATTTAGACACAGAATCTCCCAGAATGCCTTCCCCCTGTCTTGTGCCGGCTATAATAAAAAGTCGACTGTGGCATGGCACACGCGGCGCTTCGTGTTCCGAAGTCGCCCGAAGTTTCCTCATGAGGCAACTTCGGGCGACTTCGGAATATAGGTCATATATATGTCTTTATTAGAGATGCTGGTGCAAATGCTTGAAGTGGCCAATTATTATTATAAGTGTCCAAGGAAACAAAATAAAGACAAAAGAGATCCTCTAATGTCCTAGACATGAGTCCACCCTAAAACAAATGTGGCATGCCCCTCAAATGGTTAAAAAAAATGTTAACAAAAAAATCTTTAGTAGTTATAACTTTTGAATTCAATCCCGCTTTAAAATATGAGTAAAACACCATTGCTTTTTAGAACTTTTATGACATTTCAGCATACAGGATATGATGTCACTGATATAAGATTGTGGAGGATAAAGCTTCATCTTATCAGTTCGCCAGGTCTAAGGTGGCAAAGGAAACTCTGGCGAAAGAGGTAATGTACTGTAAAATTCACACCTTAGTAACGATCTCTTAGCGACGGTCTCTTTTGCCAGTGAATTGTCCTCTACGCCTGTTAGCAAATTGGCGATGATGTAAATCTGCCCCATAGTGCTCCCTGTGCATATCAGCTGCCCTTTGCACGCATTGTGCTCTCCTGCACTAAAGAAGAAGCTTTGTGGTGCTAAGTACAAGGTTTGCACAGTGCCTTGTGCCTAAAACCGGTCACATTTTATCTTAGTGTAGAGGCAGACGGGTAAATTAGTCGCCCAGCAACAGACCTTCTTTACTACAGGCTACTGATCTCCCCAAATGCCTTCCTGCCAGCAAGAATGCGAATTGCCGGCGAGATGGCATTCTAATTGCTTCAGATTTCCGAAGTCGCCCGAAGTTGCCTCACAAGGAAACTTCGGCCGACTTCGGAAATTCAAAGTGATTCATATGCCATCCTGACAATGATAAGTATTCTTGCTGGCGGAAAGGCATTTCAGATAGATTAGTCACCCGCAGTAGAGAAGATTTGTCGCTCCCTGTCTGCCACCGCCCTTAGAGTGCACCCACAAGCTACGTTATATTATTGAGAGAGACACCTAACCAAAATGGGGCAGTTTTCCTCTGAAACATCATGATGTTACTATTGAAGTTTGAACATTATTGACTTAACTATTTTATGATATTTCAACTAAAATTAAGCTACTAAATGTCACCCACACTCATAAACACACTTTATCCATGCAAATACTGGGTGGAGTTCACCTGATAACTCGAGGCAACTCTTCAAGGTCTTTGTCATGGAATAGGGAGATGTAGAGCCTCAGTTTGTTGGCTCAGTGCCTTTACTCTATACAGAGCTCTTGGGATTATACAAGGTGGTTTTCAATGAAGAAAAAAGGTTTAGACACAGCTGTTCTTAAAAGTAAACTGTCAATCTGTTTATTCTTATAGACTAAAACATAACACGTACAACAATTCCACCCACTATAGAAATGTATGTTCCTTCAGGGTTCACCTTTCACCAGATACCCCACGTGCTGATTTATTTGTATGCTTGGTCTTTGGGTTGGTATTTGTGCTTTAACCTTTAACACTTGTGTCAGACTTGCTGGAGCATTATAACCAGTTCTCCACCATCACACCCTGTTGGACACAACCTGTAGTAGAATGCCATCAGATCCTTGTTGCAGATTCTACTCTTTCTTCTATATCTGGATCCCTTGGGGGAGATAGTGAATTTCTGTGTGTACTGGACCCACACCAGACTCCTACCTCCATTGTATCAGTTGATGATTTCATTAATTATTATAGAAGGGACCTTACTTTTTTAAGTGTTTATGCTACATACAGTAGTCTGTGTGCCAGCCTTCTGTATAGGGATTACTGCTGTAATACATGCTTGTGCTGCAAACTGCACACTGTTTGCTGTAGGCATAGTGTTAATTATATTTATAGAGTAATTCAGTAATATTTTTATTAATGGAAACCAACAAGCTTTTATTATTCTAGTATGTTCGTCTTTTAGTTAACTTTTGGTTTATGTTTATGTTATATAATGACTAACTCTAAGAAAGTTTACATTGGTCTTCATTTTTTTCTTTATTATCATTGATCATTGAAATATATGCCTTTTTCTTCATATTCTTTCCAGTTTTCATATAGGTTGGGGTCACTGACCCCATCTAAAAACAAAGGCTACACATCTATTGCTATTGCTAATTTTTATTACTCATCTGTCTATTCAGGCCTCTCTTATTCATATCCCAGTTTGTTATTCGAATCAATGCATGGTTGTTAGATTAATTTAGACCCTAGCAATCAGAGTGATGAAACTGCAAACTGGAGGGCTGCTGAATAAAAATCTAAATAACTAAAAAAAAAACACACATAATAAAAAATGAAAACCAATTGCAAACTGTCATTTTTTATTTCATATTTAAAGCTAACTCAAAGGTGATCAACCCCTTTAAGAATATCAAAAGGTCCACAGGTTGGACTTTGCTAATGCAAAATATAGAAACTATACTGGGCTAAATTGGATTAATTATTAAATTCAATCTCTGGCTAAGAGATGAGATTTTGCAATGCCCTGTGGGAGAATCATAACCCATAGCTGTGATTATTGTCTGGAACTAAAAATACTTTTTTCACCAGTGAGTTTTATGCTAGGTCTTTTTAGATGTCTGTTCTGAAAGTCCTGGCACAGATTAACAGGATCCATGTGCCTCACTCCCCTTGGTACCAGCTTCTCCCCTCTCTCAGGTACTGGGATCCTTCTGGGAATTTTCAGACAGTTAATCTCTCTGTTTCCACTCACATGGGAGCCTTGTGACGATAAACACCCACTCGGCCATGATATGTTAATAACACAGCAACAAAACGAGGGGGGATAAAACCTTCTGTTTGTCATCCAGAAATTTTCCAGAACAATCAGTCAATTTATTCAGATTTACCGCTGATTTATCAAACGTGCCATGTAGATACATTCAGAATATTTTGTTTTACAGCAATATGATATCTTAAAATGTCATGGCTTTATACATAGCCAATACTTTAGGGATTATTTACAAACACAAGTACCCATAATGGTGTAAGTGAAGTGCCGGCACTAGGCCACCTGTCAATCTTTGGAGGAGCTTGGCACACAGTGATACCTACCTGGAACTACCAACTCACCCACTGCCCACCCCCGCCTGCCTCTAAATTTCAATGCCCTTCTGCTTCCCCCGCCTCCCAGCTGCAGGTAGACGACTGGGGAGGAAGTATTTCTTTGCCTTTAAACAGCTATAGAGACAGTAGACCCTGAGTTCAGGCCCCCCAGTGACCGTAAAGTCAGTTACTCTATAGTTACACTAGTTGCAGTGTTTTCTCCCATAATTCTACTATAATTGTGGTTATATTTTGTCTGCTGGAATTGTTCCCAATGCAAATCGGGCAAAAGTAGTGTCTAGTATTTTCAGAGTGGGGGTTGCATCACTTCCATGCGCAAATTGCATCCGATTTATTGGGTGCAAGTCTGGTGCTCCTATTGATGAAGCCTGCTATGGGATAACTGCCAGGTTCATGATGGTGGTACCCAGGCCTGGACTGGCAATCTGTGGGTTCTGGCAAATGCCAGAGGGGCTGCTATAAGGTTCCATAGAAAGTCACTATTTAGTGGGCTGGTGGAGGCTGTTTGGTCCTCTGTGTGGACTGATTGGGCCTCTGTGTAGCTGAAATGACAGGGCCTATTTTGACTCTCAGTCCAGACCTGGTGGTACCTCCAGCATCAATGGGTGCCTTTTCTGCCCTACACCTAGTCTGGGTGGTTTGCTACCTTGCTTCTCTTGCCTCTCTCCCCTCTACTCCCCTCCCTTCCTCCATCACTCCCTGCCCTTCCACTTTGTTACCCTACCCTCCATCCTTTCTCATCATATAGCGCATTGCACATGCGTACGCACACATGGGCCCGGCTCTGCACACGAGCATATTTGGACACATGCACCTTAATGAATTGCATCAATATGTGCGCTCCATTGTGTCCATTTTAGAGCCTGCAAATGCCTTTGTATTTATTATTATATTTGTAATTATCCCTTGTTACTTTGACACATTCCCCCATATTTATATATTTCTGGATTTGACACCATTTCTTTCTGCCCCCTGATAAACTTAATACAACAGTTCCACTGTTTGTAATAACATTTCCTGTAGCACCAGAATGGCTTTTCATGGGCATCTCCCTGTAGCTAATGTTCCCGGTAGCAAAACAAAGCTTTATTGCTTTAAAGGATTACATAAAACATATTTCTTTGGAGAAAAGCCATTTCCTGAAAGCACCCACTCTTTTGATGGCGACAGAACGTGCAACCCAGGATTGTTACAACACTGTTTCTGCTTTGCATCCCAACAATAACAAACTTTCTGACTTTCTGACAGTGAGTCAGGAGCACATTTCGTCATTAACGTTGCATGATACATAACAAACAACGTTCACTTTTGGCTCCTTATTCTATCAGCAGACACTCTCTTTGAATACAGTCATTCACAAGTGGCAGAGCATTGAGTTCTCTGTAGGTGGGGCGCTGATTCATAGTTACATCATAGTACGGTGGGTATGCCTGCAGAGGGATGAGGTGCTTAATAGATCATTATCTCATCCCAAACCTGTTGCACACTGTGTACCAGCCCGAAAACGCTTGTTTCTCTCTATTCAACTGGTCATGGTTCAACTAAGCTGACATGAATGTAATGCTGATCACTTGCCTCTCTATTACACTGGCTTTGCTTTGGTGTCCGTGCCATACAGGTGTTGCACCAATCATGCTTCCAACCTACCATAAGGCTTTTACATTACTTTCTCACACAGATAACTGATCCTAAATAGTTTTTTCTACAATATGATAGCATTTAAGTGTCATTAATTTTACCAAGTTTTAATGGAGAAATAAAGCTTAAAGGAGAACACTTGGGGGTGCCAAATGTAAGGCACCCCCAAGTGATTGTATTTACTTACCTGAAACCCCGGGCCGGTGCTTCTATCAGCAGAAAACTGCACCGGCCCGGGGTTATTCCAGTGAGCACCACGGAGCGATCCTCTTCCAGCTTCTTCTTTCTTCCCGGGGCAGACACATGTGCAGTTGAACGAAATAACCAACTTTTTAGTTAAAGTTCGTCTTTCCGTTCTACTGCACATGTGCAGCCGCGCAAAGAATGAGGAAGATGGAAGAGGATCGCTCCGTGGTGCACACTGGTATTCACTGGTATTCGCAGTTTTCTGCTGATAGGAGCACCGGCCCGGGGTTTCAGGTAAGTAAATACAATCACTCGGGGGTGCCTAACATTTTGGCACCCCCAAGTGCACAAAGACTTTCCTTCTCCTTTAACAAAGAAGTAGGGCGGAAATGCTGCACAATAAGGATCATTTGCAACCACAAGTTCATTGAGCGAAGTACAATTTTAAACACATTTGGCCAGGGGTGATCCTGGCCCCTCCGCCACCTGAGGCAACAGCAGTTGCCTGAGGCGACAGCCTCAACTCTCGTCATTGGCGAAGCACCCCTGCATTTGGCATGTTTATTCCCCACAATGCAGGGTTTTTCCCCAGAGTTCCAGTGTTATAGAGGAGTTTTTCCTGCGCAATAGTAACTGATGCATCAAAATTTACGATAGTGCCCTCACACTTCATCGCAAATCAGACATAGATGTGTTGAATGTTTTCTAAGCCTTGTTGGCATCATTTCTGGTGTTTGGTGTGAGAGTGACACGTGTCCAATTCTTCAGATACAAGTGCACTGTGTCTATTGACATAACATGCTGAGGGAACCCTGCAGCTACTGCCTTTTCCGGAGGTTGTGGTAGCTCCAGGTTCCATCACCCGTGTCAACAGGCACAGCAGTGCTCAATTCGGAAAAGAAAGCTGCGATCCCAACTACGAGGAAGTGCAAGGGACACAGATTGATGAACCTTTACTGAATGGGGTTTTAATGTAAATAATGGTGGGGACATTTGCATGAATGTAACTGTTCTTGCAGTTCAAAATTATCCTTATTATATTGTGGGCTTCCCAAGGCAACCACAACCCTTTAACAGTGAAGTTCTCTGCCTCCAAAGATGCCCCAGTAGCTCCTCATCTTCTTTTCTGCTGATTCACTGCACATGCTCTGTGCTGCTGCACTTGCTGAGCTTAGAGTCCCACTCACAATATACATGTAAGATCCCTCACAACAATTAGTAATAATTTTGGATTCATATTACCTGGCAGCTCAGAAACCAGTTAGGACTGCAACAAATTTAACAATCAGCGCTGTAGCATCAGCTTCTAGGACAATTGCATTTCCCTTCAAGATTTCTTATGACCCCCTAAGCCTAGATTCTCAACAGCTTGTTGCGCAGAACAACTGAGCATGTGCAGTGTCACTGACACTCAAAGGGATAGTCTAAACTGATTCAAGATAGGAAGCTGCAGTGGATGACATTGAGACCCTAACTCATTACTGCTGAGCCTCGGTGCTGGTACAATAATTCAGTATATCAAATACAGCATTTGTAGCCATATTTGATTTAAGGGTTTAGTTATCCTTTGATAATGCGGCATTAAATGTAAACAAAAAACAGTGAATAGATAAAAGGATATAAAGTATAATTAAGTGTAATTTTAATATACGGCAAATGGTTTTCCAGTTATAAAATCCCTATTAAAACACAGGAGCCATGAATAACTTGTAAAATATATCTTTATGAGCAGTGTGATGACTTAGTGATGACATCATAACCGGTGCTTATTGATGTTGTATGATTTATTAAAACTTGCATAATATAATATTTATGCAGCACTTCCTATAAAAAGTCACTTTGGTGTTCCAAGACCTGTATAAAACCCAGTGGCCCTGACATGTGTGTATTATAGTGTAACGCTGGTTCTATATTCTAATGCTACTGCCACACAAGGCTGTTTCTGCATATGAACGCCATTGGAGAAACAGCCTTGTGCAACATTAGCCTAAAGCTGCCCATAGATGTAAAGATTTTTAAAAGATCTTTTCGTTATTGTGAGACCACAATTATCTCGAAACGATAGTTTAAATGTACGATTTGTCTATCAACTATAAAGACCATTTCAAGCGATATTGCCAGGAAAACTCAGGGGAGCTGCCTGCTTGGCCCTGCAAACATAGATAGATTGCACTGGGACCGATAAAATCTTTTTGTAATCTGGCCGATCAATTTTCTGACAGATCATGGACGAAAAATCGTAAGATGCAAGATCGTTCGATTCCCAGTACGAGAGCGATAATTTGACGGATTGGTCGGATTGCACTGAAATCGATCGTTCACCAACTAAAGATCTTTGCGTCTATGATTAGGCAATCTGCTGGAAGTCAGGCAAACCTGAGAAGCTTTGATGTAGTTACAGTAAGAGCGCCTCCACTTGGTGAGGTCCAGGTGGCAGTGTTGCACTCTAAGGTGAAAATTTACTAAAGGGTGAAGTGACTAACGCTGGCGAAAATTTGCCAGTGTGACGTCATTTCGGAACTTCACCGATTTACTAACGGCCGCTGGAGTAGCTACGCTAGCGAAGGAGATATACTCTAGCGGTACTTCGCACCCTAGCGCCAGGCGAAGTTGCGCTCTGGCGAACAAAATTAACTATACTAATTCACTAAGGGGCTGATTCACTAAGCTCGAGTGAAGGATTCGAATGAAAAATACTTCGAATTTCGAAGTATTTTTTGGGTACTTCGACCATCGAATTGGTTAAATTCGTTCGAATTCGAACGAAATCGAACGAATCGAACTAAAAATCGTTCGACTATTCGACCATTCGATAGTCGAAGTACTTCCCCTTTAAAAAAAACTTCGACCCCCTACTTCGGCAGCTAAAAGCTACCGAAGTCAATGTTAGCCTATGGGGAAGGTCCCCATAGGCTTGCCTGTGATTTTTTGATCGAAGGATTTTCCTTCGATCGTTGGATTAAAATCCTTTGAATCGTTCGGATTTAATCGATCGATCGCAGGATTAGCGCTAAATCCTTCGACTTCGATATTCGAAGTCGAAGGATTTCAATCCGAGGGTCGAATTTCGAAGTATTTTTAACTTCGAAATTCGACCCTTAGTGAATCGGCCCCTAAGATTTGACTGAATATTACCTCTTGCGCCAGACTTGCCTTCGCCACCTCAAACCAGTCCCAAAAAACACTAGTATCTTTAACTTTTTTCAGGGTGATAGGCTGCAAAAGATCGTACTTTTTTTGGAGGGTACCCGGCTTCCCCCCTACATTTCCTAACATATGGTACATAAACTATACACTGGGCTCATGTGTAGGGCAATATAACAACTCTATTTTATTTTATTAAGGTTCCCTGGGCTTGTGTAATGTAATGTATTTGCTGCAACATATACGTCCATTCAACTTTAACTTCCTGCCGTATGCAAATTAGCCAACGGTAGCGCAACTTTGCTTGCCATAGTAACGTTAGCGAAACTTCACCAGCGTTTGGCGCCCTGGACGCAACTTCGGATTTTAGTGAATTAGCGTTGTGCTGGCGAATCTACGACTGGCGAAGTTTTGCCATGTCAGTGAAGCCATCGCTGGCGCAATTTCGGAGGTAAGTAAATTTGCCCCTAAACCCCATGATTATGAATAAAACGGTGAACGTTATATAAGGTGAAAAAAAATATGCACAACTACAAAAGAGGCTTAAAGGAGGATTGAAACCAGGGTCCCCGTTCAACCCCCTTCCTGATTCCTCCCCGCATGGTGTTGATCTGGAATGGGTCTCCCCTCTGGTGACATTGACCTGTATATATGCAGAACAGTGCAGAGAAGCACAGGGAGCCATGTTCGACTACCTTCAGTATCTTCCAGATTCGTTTCTGTCTTTACGGTAATTTAAGGAGTATTCTGGCTCCAACTGCACATGCACAAATAGCTAACGTGTCGGTGCTCACTTCACAAAGATGCAGAGGCTGATGAGAATGGCTCCATGTACTTCGCTGCGCTGTTGTATATATACAGGTCAGTGTAGCCAGAGGGGAGACCCGTTCCAGTGCAACACCATGTGGGGAAGAAGTGGGAAGGGGGGCCAGTGGAGGAGGGTGAATGGGGGCCCAACTGGTTTAGTTCTCCTTTAAAGGCACCAATTGATTAATAACAACCTTGTAATTTGTCACCCTGAGCTACGCAGCAGCAGGAGAGTTATGGATAAATTGGCAGAAGGCAGTGATGAGGGTGGTGTAAATGTATAGAGAAGTGCAGAAATGTAGTGAGATGCGTCAGGGGTGCAGGTGGGTTTGCTGAGGCAGGAGAGCCTTCAACACAGTTACATTCTTCGCCACAAGAGCCTAATTTCTGCTTCAATGATAATTCGACTCATAAAGTTACCAGGGCAGCTTTTTGTCATCAAACTTTTTCACAGTGGAGTACCTAGAACGTGCTAGGCCCCCATGCAAGAAAGTGTTCTGAGGTAGAGTCCTGCATACGGTTGCCACCTTTTCAGGAAAAAAATACCTTCCTATATATTTACCTTTTTTCCCTATTAATAACATTGGGATCAATCATCACTTTTACCGGCCAGACCAGTAAAAAAACGGCCAGGTGGCAACCCTAGTCCTGCAGCGGGTCAGGTACCCGTGGGTTGCCCGCAAAAACCTGCGGAACCTTGCAGGTTGCAGGTAGAAGTTCCGGGTGCGGGTATAGACGTGGGTCGGCGGTTCTGCGGGGTTGTGGGTCGGGCCGCGGGTCTTCTCAATAGAAATTTTTACTCCTTTTTTCTGTTCACGCCTACTTCCGATGATGTCACTTCCAGTTTACAATGACAGCACTTCCTGATTCTTGATGGTCAGTGAGTCGTGGGTCCGGGTTGTGGATAAGGTACTTGTGGGTCGGGTAGCGGGTCCAAACGGGTAAGAATGCGGGTTGCGGATTGCAGGTTGCGTGTACGAGTTCTAAAAAATGGACCCGCACAGGACTCTATTCTGATGGTCCCATCATGTAATGCGTGTTTACCCATTTGCCCGCCTCTCATGTTCCCTGCTTGCCTGCCTGTCACGTCCCCCCTCCCCGAACATCTCACCAGCCCCTTATGTTTGCCAACCACCATCCTGCCCCTGGTACAGAACCCCTCATTGTTTCTGTACCAGTGCCACATCCAATCCCATGATTGAAGTTTTCCATGCATACATGAGGGCTCCCTTTTACTTATCTAGTACTATCCCATTCAACTTCAAAATAGGAAAGTTGGAGCTGAAGTATGTGGTACAGGTATGGGATCTGTTATCTAGGATGCTCAGGACCCAGGGTTTTCTGGATAAGGGATCTTTCTTTAATTTGGATTTCCTTTCCTTGAGTTTACTAAAAAAAACAAAAAGAATTCAAACATTAAATAGACCCAATAGGATTGTTTTGTTTTCAATAAGGATAATTATTTCTTAGTTGAAATCAATATATATATATATATATGCAATCTATAAACTTTACTTTTCTCGTGCTTCCAAACTGCCTGTTTTTTGTATGACTGACAGTCATAAAAGCACCCCGTCTCCTTTCCCTTCAAGCTGCCATGGGAGTTTTCTCGCAGAGTCTCTTACTTCATGGGACATGATCTAAACTAACACATGATGCAAAGGGCCCGTAAACCTGTCAATCATCACAAACCAGACAGATGCACCTCTGGTTTGACTCACTCTGAAGCCTGCAGCAAGTCGTGCCTATAATTAGCACGTTTCTTACCTGCTCATCCAACTTCTGACAATTCTCATGCACTGACAGCAGCCAATAGCATTGCTATACCTACATACATTAATGAGAAATATAAAGTATGGGTAGATACAGTGGTTCCCTATGGTACATGGGGTGAGGATACAGATACATTTAATGGATTTGGGCAGGTATTTTATCCTGTTCAATAAAAAATAATGCTTCATATGAATGTTATTGACAAGAAAAAAAACTAAAAAGATATTAGGACCAGTAACAATAAGATAATGGGACAGATCCAATAAAAAGGCACACAAATGCAAGACTGGGTGTCCACATTCAAGGTGACCTACAAGATCAGCTGTGCATTTGCCTAAAGGATGAAAACCTATAATGACACTTGACAGTATGTAATTCACTTCCCAGCCCTTGTTAAACTGTTACACTCTCTCACGCCGAACAAGAAAACAAGTCCTGGGGCGCTGAGGTGACTCACTGGGATGGCAGCCTAGCAAGACTGAATCTGCACCGCCGAGGAATTGTATTGAATTGTGATGACAGCTGGAGTAGGGAGGCGTTGTAACATGCGCACCGTCGGCTATGGAGTGGAAATAGAAAAACAAGGGAATATATATAAGGCTTGTGAAACAGCCTTTATTCTCTTGGAGTTGTTTGAAAAATGAGTGTTTATGTACAAAAGCCTACGGATCCATTTGTGATGTGCGTTGACAAGCCTCCATAATAGAACCTTGTGTGACAGCTAGAGAGAAACATAAGCTATAAATATCTAATAATTACATTTATGTTGTACTTGGTGGATAATCATATGAGAACTATAGAGACCCCACAGTTAAGAGGTGCATTGCTAATCGTCTTAATACCCAGTTTTTTTCATCACTAACAGCCATGTAGAAAAGTAGCGACTTCATAAAAAAGATAGTTAATCTTTTATCCAGAAAGCTTGGGATCTGGAGTTTGCTGAGTGAGTGATCTTGCCATAATCTTGTGCCACACTGCTTAATGGCCATTGTTTATCTTAAAATAATTGATGTACTGAATCCAGGATTCAGTTTGGGATAACCCGGTCTGCTTTTTTCAGCAGAATTCAGGCGAATCCAAATGCCGGGCCAAACTGAATTTGTTTTCTTAAAATCATGTGATCTGCCGTATGCTGAATGCACGGTTCTTTTTGTCTTTGCCCTAATTAGCACATGGTTTGGGATTTGGTTGAATCCTTCATGAAAGATTTGGGATGCGGCCTAATTCCAAAATTAAGTATGATGTAGAGTAGGGATCCCCAACCCTTTTCACAGATGAGCAACATTCAGATGTAAAAAGAGTTGGAGAGCAACACAAGCATGAAAAATGTTCCTGGGTGGTGCCAAATAAAGGATGTGATTGGCTATTGGTAGCCTCTATGTGGACTAGCAGCCTACAGGAGATTCTGTTTGGCAGTAAATCTGTTTTTTATGCAACCAAAACTTGCCTCCAAGCCTGGAATTGAAAAATAAGCCCCTGCTTTGAGGACACTGAGAGCAACATCCAAGGGGTTGGGGAGCAACATGTTGCTCACGAGCTACTGGTTGGAGATCACTGATGTAGAGAGACCAGTGTTTAAGATTTTTCACCATAGATCCAGATTAAGGAGATGATTTATGAGATTTGGAATTAGATTTTTTACCGTGATGCAAATTTTTTTTGCACTAAAAAAATTGAATGTAAAAAATAAACTTGAATACTTAAAACTTGAATTTTAACAATTCAAATGTAAAACTTTGCATTCTAAAAGCTGTCAAGTTTATATAAATGTGAATGAGAGCTGCCTAATGCAAATGTAAATGCTCAACCCAAATGTCAATTTTTAACCCATTGAAAAAGTGACAAACAAACTTCTGCTCCTCTGCAGTGTGACTGTACCCAAAAATATATAAACTGAACTATTGAGGATACTGTCTCACTGGGGCTCATTTATAAAGTTCACGCACCGCATATTTTTCCCAATGTGCGAGGTTGTTTTGTGTGAAAATATCTTTGACAGTAATTTAAATTCGCAGTTTGGGCAACTGCTTTGCGAATATTTTATCTGCCACCAAAGTTGTGGTGTAATTGAGTCGCAGTGCGCATAAAAATTCGCAATTTGTGAATTGTGACATATTTAAAGAGCTCCTATAGCCATTCCCATTGTGAAAAAAAATTTTGCAATTCTGTTTGCGCCCTCTTATTCAGCTTTATAACTATAACCATGCGCAGGGCAAATATATTCACTTTGCGAACCAATCTGCCCTGCGCGAAGTTTATAAATGAGCCCCACTGTCTCTGATCCTGGGTTTTAAAACATCTGTCTTGGCCAATCCAGGGCTGCTGGCAACATGGTAAAAATTAGCAAAAGCTTTAAAAAAAATACATATTTGGAAAACAAATTTAAACAAAGAAATATTTTGTTTGTTTTATTTATGTGAGAGGCAGGATTTCAGTTCATGGGTCAGCACAATGGTGCCATAAAGGGAGCAGCATAACAGACTGATCTAAGATGATATAAACATTAAATCCAGTCTTGGGTGGGGAAAGAGAGCAGTAAATTAAGGCCAACTGTGGGGCAGAAGATAGATATATAAATAAGAGGAGGTAGACATATAAATAAGGTTTGCCAAAGGAATAGAAAGGGTATATTCAGTACATGGACAGGGGTTGGGAGGAAATTTCTGGAACAGGGAGTTTTAGACAAGGGATGAAATAGAGTCGACGATTGCATGGTCAATAGGGGCAAATTCACTAACTTGCGGAAATTCACCGTGCCAGCTTCGCTCAAGCGTAGATTCACCAGGACAGCACTAATCCACTAAAATCCAAAGTTGCATCCAGGGCACCGAACGCTGGCGAAGTTGCGCTACCGTTACTGCGCCAAGAGAAGCAAAGTTATTGGCTAATTTGCATACAGCAGGAAGTTAAAGTTGCATGGACGTATATGTTGCAGCAAATACATTACATTACACAAGCCCAGGAAACATTAATAAAATAAAATAAAGTTGTTATATTGCTCTACACATGAGCCCAGTGTATAGTTTATGTGCCATATGTTAGTAAATGTAGGGGGGAGCCCGGGTACCCAAAAAAATTTTTACGGACTTTTGCAGCCTATCACCCTGAAAAAGTAAAAGACGCCAGCGCTTTTTTAGACTTAGAAAATTTTTCAACTAAAAATTTAAGAAGCCCTATACATTCCATTGCACTTCGCCTGTTCTGAGCTGGCGAAGGCAAGTCTGGCGGAACAGGTAAAGTTGAGTAAAAGGCGCATCTGAATTTGCGAAACTTCGCCTGGCGTAAGAGTGCAAAGTTGCCCTAGAGTCTATCTCCTTCGCTAGCGAAGTTACGCCTGCGCCCATTAGTAAATTGGCGAAGTCCCGAAATGATGTCACGCTGGCGAATTTCCGCTAATGTTATCAGCAAGAAGATAGTGAAAGGATGCCATAGACTGCAGAGCTCTGCTGCGTTAGTGCTTTATTGTACACACGCAATAAAGCACTAACGCAGCAGAGCTCTGCAGTCTATGGCATCCTTTCACTATCTTCTTGCTGATGCCAATTGAGGTCTATACGGTGTGACCTTTGAAAGGAGTGCCTGCTATTGCAAAGATTGGGGATAAGCTGGTAATTCGTTTGTTGGAGATTCCGCTAATGTTAGTCACTTTGCCCTTTAGTGAATTTCCCTATTAGTACATAAGCCATGGGCAACAAGGATGGTAGTTAAAACAAACATTTCCATGGGAAACTATTTTATCTACCCTTTAAGTCAGGTGTCCCCAATCTTTTTCATATGTAAAAAAAAGTTGGAGAGCAACATAAGTATGCAAAAACTTCTTGGGGGTACCAAATAAGATCTGGGATCGGCTATATGGTAGCCCCTATGTGAACTGGCAGGCTAAAGGAGGTTCTATATGGCAATACACATGGTCCAAATGCAATTAAAACTTGCCTTCAAGCCAGGAATTCAAAAATAAGCACCTTCTTTGAGGCCACTGAAGCAACAAACGGGTTGGAGAGCAACATGTTGCTTGTGAGCTGCTGGTTGGGGATCACTGTTATAAGTGTAGGACCTTCTGTCTGTAACAAATCAGTTTCAGGCTTTTTGGGGCTCAATTGCTCCTTTGGAGTCTGACATTTGCATAATAACTAACATAAAATGCATTGTCAGTCATGCAACTAATAATTAACTTTATATTTAATCTTTATATTAACTTTATATTTAATAGATGTGTCTGGAGCAGCCCTACTGCTCCAGACACATCTATGGGGACCAGCCCTCAGTTTGGGAACCACTGTCCTACATTGCCCAGATAGAAAACTTTACCATAACCTACTTTATCTCTTTCCTCACATTCTAGTTATTCCAATGCTCATTTGCCATGGCTCATACTAGAGTTTCCTCCTTTTAAACCTTCTGTTATCCTTTAAGAGCAGAAAGGTTAAACCTAGAGCCCCGGGTTATGTGACTCAAAAATAGATGATCGCCTTGAGGAAACACCTAGGGGCACATTTACTATTGGTTGAATATCGAGGGTTAATAAACCCTCGATATTCGACCCTCAAAGTAAAATCCTTCGACTTTGAATATCGAAGTCGAAGGATTTACCGCATTTAGTACGATTGAGCGATCGAAGGAAAAATCGTTCGATCGAACAATTAAATCCTTCGAATCGAACGATTCAAAGGATTTTAATCCATCAATCGAACGATTTTTCTTCGATCAAAAAAAGCTTAGAAGCTTACATTGGTGCTCGGTAGGTTTTAGGTGGATGAAGTAGGTAGTCTAAGTTTTTTTTAAAGAGACAGTACTTTGACTATCGAATGGTCGAATAGTCGAACAATTTTTAGTTTGAATTGTTCGATTCGAAGTCAAAGTCGTAGTCGAAAGGTCGAAGTAGCCAATTTGATGGTCGAAGTAGCCAAAAAAAACTTCGAAATTCGACATTTTTTTCATTCGAATCCTTCACTCGAGCTTAGTAAATGTGCCCCCTAATCTCATAAAACCTTATTCCAATACTTTATGTAACCAAATAAAAAAAATATGGGTGATGGTATAACTCTGGAAACAACCCTACAATGAATTCAGTCACTGCTGTGCAAGATGGTATACTGTGTTTTATTAAATCTAAATTATTTTCTTGCCATTTCTCTTGCACAACCTTCATACATTGCCTTGACAGCTGTTTTCTTCTGGACTAGGAGGCAGTGAGATGCAGTCACCATGCGGTGAATGCTCTTGTCTCTTCTGCTCAGGAGACCTGTTAAAAGGCAGGGAGCTGGCAGCACATTGAGCATGCTGAATACTATATCGACTCAATGCAAAATTTCAGAGTTCCTGGCGTATATTGCAAACTCTAACTGAACCATACAAGAAAAATCAGTCAACTGATTGCAGTTAAGAGACAGACTGTGGTTGTCATATAAGATCGGACGCCTGTAGGATACCTGATACCAAAGACAGAGAAGGGCGAAATTAGAAAATAGATATACCCTCTTGTATATACCACAGGAATAGTTTTAGGGAAGGAGAGGAAGGGCATTTACACTAGTACCTCAGCATCAGTAGGAAATCATTAGATGAAAGTACATATATAAATATTGAATGTTTTCAGCAGTGAAGTCCAACTCATGATGCTCCATCTGTTCTTTGAGCCCCTTCTCCCCCAACATTGCTAGGGCCCCCCTGATATGTTGAACATACAGAATATGCCAGCAGCCCCCAACTGTTAACCACATTCAAATGTAAAGAGTTGGGGAGCAACGCAAGCATGGGGTGCCAAATAATGGATATAATTGGCTATTTGGTAGCCGTACGTGGCCTAGCAGCCTACAGGAGACTCTGTTTGGCAGTACACCTGGTTTTTATACAACCAAAACTTGCCTCCAAGCCTGGAATTCAAAAAAGAAGCCCCTGCTATGAGGCCACTGGAGCAACATCCAAGGGGTTGGAGAGCAACATGTTGCCACTGGTTAAAGATCACTGGTATATGCATATAAATATCATAATTTAAAAGCCGATTTATATTTAGAAATATTATTTTTAAAGATTCGACCACCCTGTAGCACTTACTGGTATTGATTGTGTAGGGCTGCCAATATTTTAATATCGACCAGGACTTCCCTATGGGCCCTTAAAGGAAAAGTAACATCGATAAATGAAAGTGTTTTAATGAAATGACAACATAATGTACTGTTGATCTACACTGGTACAACGGATGTGTTTGCTTCAGAAACACAAGTATAGTTTATACAGTATAACTAAGCTGCTGTGTAGCCATGGGGGTAGCCATTCAAGCACATGACACACAGTAGATAACAGATATGTTCTAAAGAATCCCATTGTATGCTACAGAGCTTATCTGTTATCTGCTGCGTATCCTGTGCCTTTTCTCCCTTTTCAGCTTTGAATGGCTGCCTCATGGCTACACAGCAGCTTGTTTATATAGACTATAGTAGAGTTTCTGAAGCAAACACCCCAGTTGTACCAGTGCAGAGCAACAGTACATTATATTTAAAATTTTTGGTATTACTGTTTCTGTGAGAGCTCTTTTTCCTGCATGTGATGTGTATTTGAGACACATGTTTAAGTCTAAAGGTGGCCATACACTATAAGATCCGCTCGTTTGGCGACATCGACAAACGAGCGGATCTTTTCCGCGATATGCCACTAACGGCAAGGCTATACTGGGGGTAATCGGATTACGACGTGCGCAAAGAGCTACGATGAGTCTGACGGGAGAAAAATCAAACCTTCACGATCAATATCGTGTCCAGATATCGATCGGAAAGACCCATCGGAAGCCTCCATACACAGGCAGATTAGCTGTCAAATTGGTCTAAACGACCGATATCAGCAGCTTTATCTGCCCGTGTATGGTCACCGCTCGTGAGATAACTGATTCTATTTTATTCTGCCTGGTTGTACTTTAGCACTGTCATGTTATATTTGTAGTGCAACAGTCTTATATTTAATTTAAAAGGTTGAAAATACAATAAAATAAAGAAATGCAAACTAAACTCACATCAATGCACTTATATTGAATACAAATCATATCAATGCAATATACAGACAGTATGTGCATTTCAGTAGACACATTAAAACTTCCTGGTCCCTGCAATGTGCCAGTACAACAAATGTGCTTGGGTCATTAGTACTTCAATGATCAATGTATATAACATGATAACATGATTTAAGTAACATTTTAATAAACTGGGCTAATAAAATACTAGTCAGATGACAAGCGTAGGTGACAACAGTGGAGTTGCACTGGAGACTCCCAAAGTCTGGTTCCACCTCTGACTTTTAGTTGATATAAACTAGAACTAATTATGCTGGACACCATCATGAGAAAATAAACTTCCTTTGCTTTGGAACTGCAGTGCTTCTTAAAAAGAAATTAATGGGTTTTCCTAGAGGTACTTGTGCCCAAGGCAAATACCTCTTGTCCTTGTCTTGTCCACCTGCCACTATTGCTGCATCATTGGCAATCGCCTTCTTCCACCACCATACCTGTGTACCTATCCTGCTCACCCCATTTTTAAAGCATGCCAGGGTAGACATTATCACCTGTGTGCCCTTGGCACCCTCTTTTTTCTACCTCTAGTTAAAGCCCTGCCAGAACCGTTGTGTCGGCTCTAGTGCAAACACACTCGGCTGATTACGGTACAACATGCAAAGTCTCACATTTCTTTGCTGAAGTCAGCTGAGTGTGTATGCGCCGGAGAAAACAATTCCTTATGCAAACAGAAGAGGGGGCTACTGCTCATGTAGGGGGTTAAAGGAGAACTAAACCCCCCTTTAGCCAAATGTCTCGACTGGCCTCCCTTGGCTGGCCCCCTCCCCTCCTCCCCCCCTACACAGTGTTACACCAGAATTCTGTCCCCTCTAAAAACACTAACCTGCACATGCAGTGCAGCGAAGTACAGGGGCACCATGTTCGTCAGCCTCGGCTTCTTCATTAAGCGAATGCCGATATGCCCATATATGGCGCATGCGCAGTTGAAGCCAGAAAGCTCCGTAAATTGCCAAAAGGCAAGAAAAGGATCCGGAAGAAGCCGAGGCTGGCGAACATGGTGCCCCTGTACTCCACTGTGCTGTTCTGCATGTGCTGTCAGTATTTCTAGAGGGGACACTATTCTCGTGTAACACTGTGCAGGGAGGAGGTAGGGATGGGGGCTAGTGGAGGGGGGCCAGTGGGGACATTTGGCTAAAGGGGGTTTAGTTCTCCTTTAAATCAACCTGTGCATTTCAGCAGGCTAATTTGCCTCTGGGTGGCATTAGCCTAATAGAATAAACTGCAATGTAACTTAGCACTGACATTGAATTTGTGTTTAAACTAATATGCATGATGAGTGATAAATGAGCCAGTGTGTGGTAAGTTATTACATAGTGCGCTGTATGGGATGTCCTGGTAATTGTTTATACACATGGGTGTGGTAGACAGTGACAGTTTTATGGGACCGTCACACAATGAGATTTGTAGCTGCGACAAAGATTCAATGCCTTCATGCATTTATGTGATATATTTAGGGGACCCCCAATGCACCTATTTACCACTAGGTGGTCAGGGAGCTGTTATCTTGTTACCTTCCCTTTTTTTTTGCTGCAAGGCTGCTGGGGGGAAAGGGATGGGGTGATATCACTCCAACTTGCGGTGCAGCAGTAAAGATTCACATGACTGAGGACACCTGGAAAACTAACAACATGCCTAGCACCATGTCAGATTTAAAAATTAAATTTACGAAAAAAAAAAGCCCATGACAGAATCCCATGAAATGCTTATGTTTTTGCTGCACATGCTTAGGTGACTTCCCAGCAAGGGTCAGTTGAGTTGTTTATGGCTTGCCCATAGACTGTACCATGTGAATAAAGACAAGTTTTTTTTAAAGCAGATGTATCCTGTGCTGCATATATATATATCAGATATGCAGGTGCTGTAACTTCTAAATATAGCCCAATCTCTGTGATCTTCAGACAAAAAAAATCACCTGACTCTAACAGTACAATACAGCCTACAAGGCTTTTGTTAGGCGCTATTATACACCCAGACATGTCAAGACTGTCTGGCTTTCAAAAAAATTATCTGCATTTTAAAGTGTTATTGTAGCGATAGGATATGCCATGCGGCTTATGTATACATCAGACACACCAGTGAATGTGCTTAGGTACCGCTGCTGTCACTTTCCTGTGAAAACACATTTTGTATTAATCTATTTTGTTGTGTGTGTGTGTGTGTGTTAACAGTGTGACCCTCTGTCTCATCCTCTTCAGCTTCTATAAGAATCTCCTTGAGAGAACACAAAGAAGAAAAAGTTGTCACATCTCTCTCTGTATAAGCAGAAGCAGGCAAGCGTGCAGAAGCTTTCGACTTACGCACTTCCATTATGTTCTCAGGGAACAAGACGCAGAATAAGAAGTGATAAGGCTTTCCAGCTCCAGTGATCCTCTTGGTGTTCATAGGACTGAAAGTAATGGCAATTGCACGGGTCACAACTCTTGTACAGCAGGTCCTGAAAAATGAATTCTCTGGTCGGTTTAATTCCATTTGATTTGATATGCTTTCTCAGTGGCTTAACTAGATAACCAAGGGCCCTGGTGCGGAAATTACAACTGGGCCCCCCGTACGCCAGACTTGAATTTAAAAATATAATATAATGGAAACAGAATACAGTTGGGGTGTTTTATTTGTTATGAAGGGCTTAGTACTGTAAGACTTAATGAATGACTTCACTGAACAACTTTCTTAATTACCAATTAACATGTATTTATTAAGTGGTTATCAGTTTCCATGATTTCGCTATTTTGTGCGCATACAGTGCACACTGCCCCAAATATCAGTGGCTCTTGCACAAATTGCCCAATTATATAGCATGACATGCACATGTAAACTACCTGAAAGTTTAGCCGAGGCCCGAGGTGTATAATCTAAATTTTATAAAGAGAGTGAGAGGAACTGTTCAAAAGAGCTGCTGCCACCCCACCTCCTTTATAACTTAACCTGTCAGTGCATACATTTATTTAAGTAGAGAACAAATGCCTACTTACTTTTAAAAGGCAACTCACTCCCACTCCCACATCTCTTTGGTCACATTTCATTTCGGCAGTAGACAGCAAAACAGTGCAGAGTACATTACTTCTTCCAGGCTGCTACGATCATCCATCACTTCTAAGATGATAACTGCTCGTTCCCGCGCTATGAGCCTGCACTGACGCTGTTTCGATGAGCAGCTGCTGATGACATCACATACCTGATCTTGCAGTAAACTTGCTCACACCTCACAGTAAAAACTTTTTTTTGATACGTACTTCCCCCTCCAGGCATGCGGGCCCCATAGGAGGTGCAGAGGCTACGGTCCCTGGTACAGCCGCACCCTTTGCATCCCTGGTAGTTACGCCACTGTGCTTTCTGGAATACAAAAAAACAATAATTAAATCAAGGGAATAACTCAAAGGCAGGTAGGAACTATTTGAGCAGAAGCCTGAACTTGATAGACAATACTTCCTACCTTTTACCTTAAGGGCAGAGACAGATGAGAAGATTCAGGGAGATTTAGTCACCCGGCAAAAAATTGCATCTTCTTCAGGTGACAAATCTATATCGCCAGCGGGATGGCACTCGGAAGCTTAGTTTTCCAGAGTCCCCCAAAGTTGCCTCAAGAGGAAACTTTGGGCGACTTCGGAAAATGAAGTGCTCCAAGTGCCATTCCGCCAGCAATTTAGATTCTAGCTGGCGGGAAGGCAGTTCGGGGAGATTAGTCACCCGAAGAATAGGCAATTTTTCGAATCTCCCCGAATCGAAACATGTGTCTCTGCCCTTAACAGTAGCTAATTAATTGGGACAATGGGGCCCTGCCAGAAGGGGAAAGAGCAAGGATAAAGTCTTCTTTGAGACCATTTTTTTCTCCTTGTTATGCCCCCACTCTTACCAACCTGCAGGGGCCTCCCAGTCAGCTAGGTAGTGGGGCAGCATGGGACTCAAGTGGCTCAATCACAGTGGACCACCTGGTATCCCTTTTTTCAAACCAGCTTTATCCAACTGAAGGCCTGAGGGCCCTCCAAGAGATTTTAATGGCTCCCACTTTGGTCAAGGGTTCAGTAGACTTTATATGAATATATATCTGACCCTTGTTCATGCATTATGACGATACCACCCCCTCAGTGCTTAGTTTGTTGGCCTTTCCTCCTTTATGAATACATGGGTTTCATTATCTATATATCTATTTATAAACCTTGTTAGAAGCAAAACAATTTTATTGGGTTTAACATTCAACTTAATTTTAAGTAGATTTATTGTATGGAGATCTAAATTACAAAAAAGATCCATTATCCAGAAAAACCACATGTCCTGAGCATTCTGGATAATAGATCCCATACCTAGGGTATCTGAGGTTCTGAAAGCAAAATACATATGTCAGTGTTAGGGTCCCTTTTCCCTTTAAGGGTATCTCTATGCTACTGTAGTATAAATAATAGCAGCCCTCAACCTTTCTAAAGCAGCCACACTAATTCTGACTTATATTCAGTTATGAAAATAGCTGCTGCCCCAGACTTAAAGAAGACATTTTGTGTAAAAAAAACAAGAACGTACCAGTGCGTTATACTCATTTAGATATAGAAGAATTGTGTTTAAAAAGTAATGTTTCAGGCTGATTTATAGAATATTTCTGCAGAAAACCTAATAATCCCTCCCTTCTCTTCCACTTCCTGCTCCCTGAATTCCCAGGCAGTGCAGGGGAGCCGGCGGCTCTCAGCTCATTGTACTGTAGGCAGGACAGCCATCAGAAATCACAGGGCCCCATACAACAAATGAAAAAAAAAAATTGGTGGCAAGGGCCCCCCCATTATAAGAAAATTGGTGGCCAGGACCCCTTAAACGTCCATGCCTTCCCGAAGTCAGCAGCTCTCAGAAATATGGGGGGCCTGGCTAATCAAGTACGGGCCCCCCTTACCCTCAGGCCCCCTACAACTCTCCCCCCTGTCCCCCCCTGATGGCTGCCCTGACTGTAGGACAAGAACCAATCAGCAGCTAGCAGGATCTGATAGGGAACTGAAACCTGTCTGTGCTTGTGTGACTGCAGGGCTGTGATTGGCTGTCCCCTTCCTACTGTGCTTCTGGCAGGGACCATTAGGACACGCCCATCCCTCATTTGAAACAGGGACAGGGACCAGAGAACATCTATAGGGAGCTCCAATAAAGGGGCTATTTTTAAAGATAATATTAATTTTAATATAATATAACATTAATTAATTTAATACAATATTAATATAAATTTTTAGCACCATGTAAAAACAACACCATATATTACTCATAATTGCCTACAAAATTAGGGTTTTTCTCATTTATCCTAAATGTTTCCTTTAAAGCTTGACAGGACTGATGTAGTTTTACTAATTATTTGCTCTGGAGCTCCCCCGGGCATGTACGGCCTCTGAATTTACCTTGTTGCATCCTGCTGTTATATTTACTGTAGGTAAAATGACTTTGTAGGTGAAGGAAAATAAGCATGACTTTAAAAGGACAGGGGCTGTTTCGCTCATCAGATTTATTTAAAGATTAAAAATACTTTACTGAAGTTATGCTCTGGAACAGAACTAAATAAGGCATGCAGCATGAAAAAGGCTAATGATATGGGGACTAATTTGCTCATGCAGTGATTAGCAAGGGAAAAATGTCTTATATCACCCCTCATTCACATGAGGCACTCAGCTGCAAGTGAATGGGGTTGATTTTGAAAATGTTGCCCTTTGCCAATTGAGCTACTATTCTTCTGGACAACAAAATGCTTGAAATCCAGCCAGTGGTGTAACTAGAGTGCGCCAGGCCCAGGGGCCCAACGCACTCCGATCCCCATACTCCCTCCCACTTCCCACCGCTGCCCACTCCCTGCCCAGACTGGTGAAAGGGGGGTTCTTGTTGGCTATAGAGGAAGCACACTGCTTACTCTATAGTTACTCCACAGAATCCACCCATGTGTGTTTGCCCTAAACCCTCCACATATCAGATAATGAAAAATAAGCGTCGGACTGGGGGGTCCAGGGCTAGGGTTGCCACCTGGCCGGTATTTTATCGGGCTGGTCGGTAAAAATGTTGCTTGATGACAATGTTATTTATAGGGAAAATACACAAAAATATAGGAAGCCTGGTATTTTCTTCCAGAAAAGGTGGCAAACCTATCCAGGGCTCACTGGGGCTGCCGCCTCAGGGGCCCTCCCACCACCATGGGCCCCACACTCCAGCCACAACCCCTCTTCTGCCCCTGCGTGCATTAGCTTATCTTATTGCGGCTGCAAATGGGGTCAGAGATGTAAGGCCAAAAGGCCTCAGGAGTAGTGAGGACCAAGGGAGGAAAATAACAATGTCCAAGTTCGCAGTACAGTAGAGGATGAGGCAGAAGAATGGTCAAACAGGCAACAAGATCAGTCCAGGCAGAAGAGGTTCAAGGTCGAGAATTCCAGGCAAGGGTCGGTACACAATAGACAAGAAGTTAGCAATGAATCACACCCAGGAGTAGTAAACTAAACCTATAATTGGGCACTGATGACTGTCCGGAGTTCCCTTATAAAGGCCCAGGTTTGGCGCCAATTTTGGACGCATCGGCGTCATGACGTATGCGCGGACGCGCTGATGTCGGCGGCCGACGTGCGCGACCGACGCCGGCGCCCATTATTGACGCCGACGCCCATTCCGTCGCCGGCGACCAATCCGAGTGTGGGAAGAGGTCGACATCATCCGTCTGCGTCCGTGAGGAACCAGGGAGCCACCATCTTGGACGCCATCTTGGATATCCAGCTCAGATTCCATTACAGTACCCCCCCCCTAGGGGGGGCCTCCGGACCACCTGGGTTAGAAGGAAATTGCCGATGGAATTTCTGGACCAGGAGAGGGGCGTGGACATCTGAATTTCTTACCCAAGAGCACTCCTCAGGGCCGAACCCCTTCCACTCAATGAGGTATTGTAGGGTGCCCCTCGAAATCCGGGAGTCCAGGATTCTTTTAACCTCGAATTCTTGATGTCCGTCCACCAAGACAGGAGCTGAGGAAGAAGAAGAAGAAGAAGTACCTGCATGCTTGAGCAAGGAGACATGGAAGGCGTTTGGAATCCGCATCTCAGAAGGAAGTTGTAAACGGACAGCCACCGGGTTGATGATCTCAGAGATGGAGAAGGGACCAATAAACTTGGGACCAAGTTTCGGAGAGGGAACTTTGAGACGAATGTTCCGGGTGGATAGCCAAACCTTGTCACCAGGTGCGTACAACGGGGAAGGGATTCTTCTTTGATCCGCGAACCTTTTCTGGACCAAGGAACTTTTTTCCAGATTGACGACCGTGGCGTGCCAAATGGCCGACATGTGGGCAGCTTGGTCGTTGGCGGCAGGGACATTGGTAAGTAATAAATCCTGAGGAAAAGCCAAAGGGTTAAGACCGTACATACAGAAAAAAGGGGACTTTTCGGAGGAAACATGTAATGCATTGTTATGTGCGAATTCAGCCCATGGAAGCAGGTCCGCCCAATCATCCTGGCACAGTGATACATGACATCGAAGAAACTGTTCAAGGGCCTGGTTAACCCTTTCTGCTGCTCCATTAGACTGTGGATGGTATGAAGATGAAAATTGAAGAGAAACACCAAGGGCTTTACACAGGGATCTCCAGAACTTAGAAACAAATTGGGAACCACGGTCAGAGAAAATTTCGGCAGGGAAACCATGGAGGCGGAAAATGTGTTTGATGAATAATGAAGAAAGTTCAGGAGCAGAGGGAAGTTTTCGAAGAGGAGTAAAGTGTGCAACTTTAGTGAATCTGTCAATTACTACCCAAATAACAGTGTAACCAGAGGAGTTAGGGAGGTCCACGATGAAGTCCATAGATAAATGAGTCCATGGGCGAGAAGGAATGGGTTGTGGTAAGAGTAACCCCTTGGGAGGGGAACGCCCAGATTTGGATACAGCACATACAGAGCAAGAAGAAACAAAGTCTTTGACATCCTTTCTTAGGGAAGGCCACCACACAAGACGAGACAGAAGTTCAGTGGTTTTCTTGATTCCAGGATGCCCGGCCTGCTTGGAACTGTGGGACTGAACCAAAATGGAATGACGGAGTTCAGGGGGAACAAAGGCAACACCAGGAGGGGTTCCTACAGGAGCAGAAGGTTGAACAGACAATAACTGGGAGGCCAAGGATGGAAATAGAGCAGCGATGATTTTTGTAGGAGGTATAATGGACTCTGGTTCGATGGAAGCGAGATCTTCGATGAGAAAACTTCTGGAAAGAGCGTCTGCCTTCCTGTTTCTGACACCAGGCCGAAAAGTAAGAATGAAATTAAAACGGGAGAAGAATAGTGCCCACCTGGCCTGATGAGGGTTGAGACGTTTGAGTGATTGGATATATTCAAGATTTTTATGGTCAGTATAGATGGTCACAGGGATAGAAGAACCTTCCAACAAATGTCTCCATTCTTCTAGGGCAAGTTTTACGGCCAGCAACTCTCGATTTCCAACATCATAATTTTGTTCGGAAGAGGTGAATTTCTTAGAGAAGAAAGCACAAGGATGAAGCTTCCCATCAGTAGACGCTCTTTGGGACAAGATTGCTCCGGCACCGACATCTGAGGCATCGACTTCAATAAAAAATGGTTGGAATGGTTCAGGGTGTCGAAGAATGGGGGCAGAAGAAAAAGAAGTTTTAAGATCCTTGAATGCTTCCAAAGCTGAAGGTGGCCATTGTTGAGGCTTACCCCCCTTTTTGATAAGTGAAAGAATGGGAGCAATTTTAGAAGAAAACCCCTTGATAAATTGTCTATAATAATTCGCAAAGCCAATAAATCTTTGGATGGCTTTAACACTGGTGGGGAGAGGCCAGTCCTGGATAGCGGAGATCTTGGCAGGATCCATTCTAAAACCCTGTTGAGAGATGATGTACCCAAGGAAAGAGATGGACGATACTTCAAAGGAACATTTTTTCCAATTTAGCAAATAAGTTATTTTTTCGCAGACGGGAAAGGACTTCTTGGACTTGAAGACGATGCTCAGCAAGGTTTTTGGAAAAAATAAGGATATCGTCCAAGTACACCACCACGTTCTGGCCCAGTAAATCTCTGAAAATGTCATTTACGAATTCTTGGAAGACCGCGGGAGCGTTACAGAGACCGAATGGCATCACCAGATATTCATAATGCCCGTCCCGGGTGTTGAATGCGGTCTTCCATTCATCTCCTTCTCTGATCCGGATTAAATTATACGCCCCACAAAGATCCAATTTGGTGAAAAGACAAGCCCCTTTGAGTTGGTCGAACAGCTCGGAGATGAGAGGAAGGGGATAACGATTCTTAATCGTGATTTTATTCAGACCTCTATAATCAATGCAGGGCCGCAAACCTCCATCTTTTTTCTCTACAAAGAAGAAACCGGCTCCAGCCGGGGAAGAAGAAGGACGAATAAAGCCTCTTTGCAGATTTTCTTGAATGTACTCCTTCATGGCACAGGTTTCAGAAGGAGACAGAGGATAAATGCGACCCCTGGGAGGCATGGTTCCAGGAAGAAGTTCGATGGGGCAATCATAAGGACGATGGGGAGGCAGGACTTCGGCAGACTTTTTATTGAAGACATCAGAGAAGGCTTGATAAACAGAGGGCAAAGAAGAATTGGAAGACACAGATGAAACTTTAATAATAGATTTGGTGGGTTAACAGTTCTGTTGGCAGAAGGAACTCCAGCGGGAGATCTGAGAAGAAGCCCAATCGATTACAGGGTTATGAATATTCAACCAAGGCAGACCAAGAACAATGGGAGTAGAAGGACAATCGATTAGGAGGAAGGACAATCTTTCAAGGTGCATAGATCCCACAATAACGGAAAGTTCATTGGTGGAGTGGGAAATTGTAGCAGAGGATAGTGGACGATCGTCAATCGCCAATGCTCGAAGAGGAACAGCCAGAGATCGTAGGGGAATGGAATGGCTTTCAGCGAAGACCTTGTCGATGAAATTCCCAGCTGCGCCGGAGTCAAGGAAAGCCTTAGAGGAAATCGTCTGGGTTCCAAAACGAATCTGCACAGGAAGGAGGAAGCGTTGAGCAGAGGAATGGGGAGAGGGACCAATTCCACCCAGGTAAGTCTCCCCAGTCTTACCTAGGTGTTGGCGTTTCCCGGCTTCACTGGACACTCATAGGCGAAGTGGGATTTTTCACCACAGTAAAGGCACAGTCCAGCAGCCCTTCTCCGAAGCTTTTCCTGTTCGGTCAGACGAGCCCGTCCGATCTGCATTGGTTCTTCCGACGGCAGGGAAGAAGAGGCAGGAACCGCAGGATTTGGAGAAGACAAGGTGGAAGCCGGGTTGGGAAGGAAGGGTCTTTGAAAACGAGGAGCCAGAGTAGGTTGGAACCTGTGGAACCTTTTGGTTGGGGAGCGCTCTCTGTCGAGTTCAGCTTGAAACTCCCTCTGCCGAGTATCTACCTTAATGGCCAGGGCGACTAGATCTTCCCAACGGGATGGAATTTCCCTGGACACCAGATCAGACTTAATACGTATCGCCAGGGCCGTTGTAAAAGGCAGCGTGATACCCGTCGTTGTTCCACGAAGTCTCTGCAACCAGGGTGCGGAACTCAATGGCGTACTCCGAGACTGAGCGAGTTCCCTGTTGAAGATGGAACAGGCGTGCGGAGGCAGCAGTGGCACGACCCGGAGCATCAAAGACCACTCGAAGCTCTCGGACGAAGGCTCGGGCATCATCGATAATGGGATCCTCCTTTTCCCATAGAGGCGAAGCCCACTCCAATGCCTTCCCTTGCAGACGGGCGAATATGAAGCCCACCTTGGCTCGTTCAGACAGGAATTGGCTGGGTGCGAGTGAAAAGTGGACCTCGCACTGGTTAATAAACCCACGGCAGGCTGTAGGGTCACCACTGTAGAGTGGGGGAGCCGGAATGCGGGGTTCGGAGGCGTGAAGCGGAGCCACAGGTACAGGTGCAGGAATAGGATCGGCAGGTGTTAACGCCGATAGCTTAGCAAGAATGGTTTCCAAAGCCTGACCAAAGTGAGATTTTTGTACCTCATAGGACTGCATGCGGGATGCCAGACCACGAAGCGCTCCACCGACATCAGGCGGCGCAGGATTCTCCTCCGACGGGTCCATGGCCCAATTATAATGTAAGGCCAAAAGGCCTCAGGAGTAGTGAGGACCAAGGGAGGAAAATAACAATGTCCAAGTTCGCAGTACAGTAGAGGATGAGGCAGAAGAATGGTCAAACAGGCAACAAGATCAGTCCAGGCAGAAGAGGTTCAAGGTCGAGAATTCCAGGCAAGGGTCGGTACACAATAGACAAGAAGTTAGCAATGAATCACACCCAGGAGTAGTAAACTAAACCTATAATTGGGCACTGATGACTGTCCGGAGTTCCCTTATAAAGGCCCAGGTTTGGCGCCAATTTTGGACGCATCGGCGTCATGACGTATGCGCGGACGCGCTGACGTTGGCGACCGACGCGCCGACGTGCGCGACCGACGCCGGCGCCCATTATTGACGCCGACGCCAATTCCGTCGCCGGCGACCAATCCGAGTGTGGGAAGAGGTCGACATCATCCGTCTGCGTCCGTGAGGAACCAGGGAGCCACCATCTTGGACGCCATCTTGGATATCCAGCTCAGATTCCATTACAAGAGAGAGGTAAAGGTGCAGCTCCCAAATCAGGGAGCAGGTCTGTCAGTGAATCCCACTGGGTTTTTTTCCCTGGTGCCCCGTGGGCCCAGTTCAACCCTGAGAATAAGGTTTAAAGGAGAAATCAACCTGTGGGAAAAAACCCTACCCCCCACCCCAGGTAGACCTCCATCTTCTGCGTCCTCTGTAAGCTGACTGGGAGATCGTCAATTTCTGTGTAATTCCACTCATGCGCAGTTGTGCAAACCGGCAAACTGCTCCAACTCCGCATGCGCAGAAATACTGACCTCGCAGTCAGCTTACAGAAGATGTGGAAAATGGACGCGTGGGTAGTTAGCCTGGGGGGAGGAGGGAGGGAGGTCTACCTGGGGTGGGGGATAGGGTTTTTTTTCCCCACAGGTTAATTTCTCCTTAAACTGACACCATATATGATACATCTATCATAATATTGTCTTTGCATGCTATTTATAATTTTGTCATAAAAGCATTTACAGATGCTTTTACATTACCCATCTGATCCCCCATATTCTTCTTTGTGGGTGCTGCCATATTTGGGCTTCAGCAGTCTGTTAGAATTACAAACTCTAAGTGACAGGTTGAGATGGGACAGTCAGGTTGGCAAAACAGTCAGGTTTAAGAACTTCAAGTAACAATTACTTACAAAAGCAGCCCTATCAGTGAAAAACGATCAACATGACCTACAGGTAACTTTTGATGTACATTACTATTTTAAACAATACTTTTTTAGTGTCAGTATCACTTTAAGTGGCTCCACCTGACTCTCAGCCCTTTGAATGGCCTTTTGTTAGGGTGGATCTCTATCCTGCTCTCCCTGATTTAGAAAAGTAAAAGATCCAAGTGAATAAAAATCTTACATTTTACTCAGCTGTGTCCCTTGTTCCACCTGATAAAGTCCCAAAGCCCTCGGTTCCTCACAGCTTGCTGCTAACAATGGGCCTTGGAAAGGATGTTTCTTTTAAATTTGGAGCAGAAATAACACAGACAGTGGGACTATATAATCAGTTTGCTGACTGGTTTAAATCCAAGTTCAGTCTGGGGTGATGGCGTTAGGGCAGGTGATGAAAGAAACAAGACAGGAAAGTTAAAATGGGTTCAGTGCCTGGGAGTCAGAAACGTAACTAGAGGGGGGCGGGCCCTGGCGCAGGACACGCAGCCGGGCCCCCCGCCCCCCTCCGTACACCCAGAACTGGCCGGGAATATGCGGCGCAAAACGGTGCACGGACTGCCGGGGGGCCCAGAGGGGGTGCAGGCCCTGGCCCGCTCGCACCCCCTGCTCCCTCGGTAGTTCTGCCACTGCTGGGAGTCCATAGTAGTGATGGGTGAATTTATTCGCCAGGCATGGATTTGCGGAGAATTTTTGCATTTTGCCACCTGGGAATTGTTTCGCAAAACTGCCGCAGGGACAAAAAATGCCCTTTGACTTTAATGCATCGGGACAAAAAAGGTTGCACATATAAAAATTATCGCTTGTCTAAAAATTATCAAACGTAAAATTAATAATAAGTAAATTAAAAATAATTTTGACATCCATTGACATTTGACACGCAATTTCACAGATTTTTTTCAGAGTTTCGAGAGTTTTCTGGCGAAACGGGACAGATTTGTCTATCACTAGTCCACATCCAACAGTTGCGTTGCGTCGCATCAACAATGCGCCACAATCTGACAGTAGCATTACTTACCTTATTTCCGTTGCATCCGACGTGACGCCTGCGTTTTTGCGCAGCGCATTGGATTGCGCCGGAATCATCTGTGGAGACCTGCCCTTACATGTAAAAAGCTGGCACTGATTTGCATATTTATGCTGGAATACTAGGTGGAAATGCTGCACTTGAGGTTAAAAAATGTCAGTTTGCATCCAATTATACCTTGCCTTGCTTTGTACATGAGCCCTGCTAGTTTTATTTTTTTTCATAGTAATTTCTCATTAAAACTGAGATCAAAAACCTTATTTTTAGTCCCTTTCACCTATTCAGTTGTGTATTTCTGTGTTAAATGAGTGTGGATGGAATTCAAGTAGAGAAGCTTTTCCTTACTATTTACGGAATAGGAAATGGTTCACAAGCAGCAGTTTAATGATGAGCTGTTCTTATAAAACTGATGGAAACGTGCTGCTGGCCATGCTGTGCTGTATTTTGTTACACTTGCATCATATTAAAGAGCAAGAACAGTCATCAGCAAAGTTGAATACCCATTTTGGAAGCCTGCTATTGACTGGTGAGACTCACTAATGAAATTATAGATTATACCTGGTGAACTGATAAAACGAAGCTTCATCCTCCACAATCTAGTGTCTGTGACTAATGTCCTGTATGCCGGAATGTCATAAAAAAAAGAAAATAAGATGGCGTTTTTTTATATTTTTAAGTAGGATTATGTTTAAAAGTAACTGTTAAATATATATATTTATTTTTTAACCATTTGAGGGACATGCCACATTTATTTTAGGGTGGGCTCATGTCTAGAGCATTAGAGGATCTCTTTTGTGTTTATTTTGCTTCCTTGGGCATTTGTAATAATAAGAGGCCACTTCAAGCATTTGCACAGTAGCGTAACTAGCGGGGGCGGGCCCTGGTGCGTGATGCGCAGAACGGCTGCATTTTCTGTGGCGCACGGGCTGCCGGGGGGGCCCTGAGGGGGTGCAGGCCCTGGCCCGCTCGCACCCCCTGCTCCCCCGGTAGTTCCGCCACTGCATTTGCATCAACATCTCTAATAATAATAATCTCTATATATATGACCTGTATGTACCTGCTGTGAGACGCGGCGGGAGATTGGCGAAGTCCCTTACCTCCCGTCTCTCCTCGCCTGCTGGTGCACAGGCGCACACTTCCGGGTTTGCGTCTTGTGTGACGCGGGCGTTTGATGTCGAGTGGCGTTTTGTCACCAAAACTCTTAAAAGGCAGTCCTCCATTTTTTCTGTGCCCAAGCTGGTTCCAATTTTACTGTTCCTGCCAAAACGTTTGTTGTGACTTTGCATTCCTGGTATTGACTTCTGCCCGATCCTTGACTATGATTCCTGCGGCCTGTCTTGAACTCTTCGCCTGACTTCGACTACATCTTTTCTAAATCCCTGCCGGTACCTCTTTTTGGATTTGTTACGCACTTCCTTGTTGGCTTCTGCAGCAGAAAGCCCGGGGGCCCCAAAAGGGCATCTGTGAACACCGGTACCCACAGGGTTCACCTGTGCGTCCGCAGGTACTATCACTGAACAAGGTTCCTGATAACGTGGTAGTTACACCTGCCCTATTCAAATTGATCTAAAGCCAGCCATACACGGACCGATAAAAGCTGTCGACAGACAGTCGGCAGTTTATTGTCCCGTGTGTGGGGGTTTCCGACGGGCTTCCCTGATCGATATCTGACCAAAATATGTTGATCCAGCAGGGTTAGAAATCCCGTCGGATTGCGGCCGCATCTGTTCGTTGATGCAGTCCCGAGTTCTGACTGGCCATATTGGCTGCATTATGATCAGATCATTGGGCCCTATGGCCCACGATCAGATCAGCCCGATATCGCCCACCTCACTGTAGTCATATCTGGGAGAGATCCGCTCGTTTGGCGAAATCCCCAAACGAGCGGATCTCTACGCGCATGTCCACCTTAAGTTTGTTAACGAAGTTTGGCTAGGCACAAATTAAAGTTCGCTATGAAATGCTCGTGCTGACGAATTTACGCTGCCAACGATTCGCCAGCGTTCACCAGCTGAGACGTAACTTCGCATTTTGATGAATAAGCACATGCGCTGCCAATTAACGTCTGACGAACTTGCGTGAAGTGTGGCGAAGCTTTCCGAGGCAAAAATTTCCACCTTAATAAATCTGCCCCAGTAGGCGTACAGTATTCCAGCCTATTTGTTTAATGTGACACACTTCCCTGATGTCTCTGTTATCTTTTTTTTGATGATGTCGAAGTACTCAAATACCTTTGGTTATTGTTAAAACCAGGGGGCAAATTCTTTCCATATTACACCCCAAGAACTATGACTTTGATATAGAGAGCCATTGCCAGGTGACTCCCTCCCCATTAGGTTCTGTGTGATGGAATGTTATGGCTTCTAACCTCGTGCATAGTTTGGGCCAAATATTTTTGCGGCATTTCACCTTCCCAGCGCAATGTAGTGTTTATAGCTGGGAATCTCCCGGTGGCGTGTCTTGCCATGTGTAATATTTACCTTGGATAGGATGTGGTTTGCTAAATGTTTTCCTGTCTCAGATTTAAAACTAAAGGGAAAATATAACCTGTTTATCAGCAGGGATGAGAAGCATAATGGCTTTTATGTCTGAAGTGGGGCCTTGATTCATTTTGTCCTAATGATTTATGCATATTAGTAATTATCAGTTAAATCCAATTTGCCTTTAAAGAAATCCTTTTCCATAGTATTATTTAGTATATTTATTTAGTATTATTATTTATAACAATTTTACTGCTCCTTTTCCCTTTGTCTAATACTGGTCAGTGCCAAACAGTTTAAAATATTCACATAGAGTTGCCACCTTTTATTTGGCGAAAATGGGCTGGGGGCGGGCCAGTGATGTCGGGGGGGAGGTGATGTCAGCGGTGGGTCAGGTAACGTGGGGAGGCAGGGTGGGTGACATCAGGGACGGGACTGATGACGTGGTGATCAGTGATTGGCTGATCGCCATGTCATTCACTTCAGTGAATCCGGACAGCCCTTCCAAAAACTGTGTGAAATCCGGACAGGTGGATACCCTATATTCAAAGGTTCCAGTGGTCAGAACCCTGTATGTTGTTCTCTGAACTGCAAGCAGGGGCATTTCTGCCATGAGGCAAGGTGAGCACCCCCAGAAGTTACCAGGGGCAGCAAAAAGCTTTTACTGCCTTTGTGTTGCCAACAAAATGCCTTTGTGTTGCCAACTTTAATAATAAAGTACAGGTTTGGGATCTACAGTATCTGGAAACACGTTATCTGGAAAGCTCCAAATTACGGAAACCCATAGACTCCATTTTATCCAAATAATCCAAATTTTTAAAACCGATTTCCTTTTTTCTCTGTAATAATAAAACAATACATTGCACTTGATCCAACCTAAGATATAATGAGTCCTTATTGGAAGCAAAACCAGCCTATTGGGTTTATTTAAGAGAGGTAGAGGTAAAGGCTAAGCAACCCTTTAAAACAAATGAATGTAAAATTGTTGAGAGTGCAATTATAAGAACTTTTGTAATTTACATTCGTTATTTTCATTTTTTTCCCAAGATATTAAGGGACACATATACTGTTAAAATAAATGAATGTTGTCACAACAGCTACACCTGCTGGTCAGTTTCTGATCTCCGAGTAGTCAAGGAAGTTGTCAGCTGCCAGCTTTCTGGTTAGGAAAGATTTGGGAAAGGTTCCTTTTTTTTTCATTTACCAATGCCCCAGGAACAAAGACAGGGAGGCAGGATCTGACATGGATTAACTACAGGGGGGGGAATACAGTCCCTACACCTCTAAACTTAATTCTTCATGCAGGGTCCAAAATCTCTGAGGATGAACAAAATGTGCCACTTATCCCCCATCCCCTGAGCTAGCAGGTTTTATCATCAGGAGGGCACTCACGGCAGCTATTTTAGGGACTCTAACACCTGGGTGTTTCTTCGTCCATTCGAAAAGCAGGTTTTAGTCCACCTAAACGCATCAGCTCAATCATTCCATTATATTTTACCTTGTTATACTCAAGAGCGCATACCGCCCAAACCATTTTTCATAGGACAGTCCCGATTTTGACCGCTCAACCCGCAGTCCCGAGTTTGTTACTGAAATGTAATACGTGGCAGTTGCACTTGAAAACTTTTAACAATTTAAGATAAGCAAGTCTCTTGGGGAAACTGTGACTAGCAGCATAAAGGGCAATTCACCTTCTTTAGCAGAACTGTAACACATAAAAACCACAGAAATGTGTTCAAACTTTCATAACCTGCCAAATTTTGTAACATGAACATGGTAATTAGGGGCTGTGGCCACAAAAATGGGCATGGTTAAAGCATTCTAGCCACACGTAGTGCGGCAAATCTTTTTATCCCTTTTTGTATTTCCAAAACGTTGGTAGGTATGTCAGCGTTAATGGTTTGTTTCATTGCATTTGTATATCATTGCGGGTTTTTTTTAGATAAAATACGCTGCATTTTCTTGGACTTGCCACTCATTTAAAAGTATATTTTGCAACTCACAAAACAATACTTAGTTGTGTTCAAAAAACATAAGTCATACAACCACAATATATGTGTTTTTACATACTCGTGTCGTAAGCACATAAATAATCACCCCCGTGTGTAAGAGCCCTAAGGCTCCATGATATCACCTGTAATAAAACCACAGGACCTAACATGGAGTATGATTTAAGTATCTGCTTTATACCAATGCCTTTGTAAATATATATAACCACCACTGAAAGCCTCCATCTGTCCCTTTCTGTTCTCTGCATTGCTGGTTCTGGCTTATAAAACAATGCACCAGAAGCCCACCAATTAACAAACCTATGAAGAAGCACAAAAGGCATTTTTTGGAGGATGGAGCCTTGGCTGGAGAAAAGCTGGCTTCTGCTACATTGTTTCAAGAGTCAAAACCAGTAGTGCAGAAAAGGACAAAAGATTCGGCTTTCAGCTGCAATTACTTACTAAAGGCATTGTTAGGTCATGTGGTCTTATTATAGGTGATAACACGGGGGTGATTATTTATGTGCTTACGACACATGAGTATGTAAAAACACATATATTGTGGTTATATGACTTGTGTTTTTAAACACAACTAAGTATTTTTTGTGAGTTGCAAACAAACTTTTAAATGAATAAAGGGGAGGGTACTGGGATGACAAATGACAGCAGGCTTAGGGGCACCCGCTATCTAAATCTGTCCCTGTTAGTGACACCGGATGCCAAAAAATATTAGGAACTTCTTATTCTTCACGTTTTGGGGGTCCTAAAATTATTTTGCTCTGGACGCCAACATGCATCTATAAACCAAATCAAACTGTCAGATTTAGTTTGCTTCTCGATAGGTGGATCCGTCATAGAATATGGCAAATAGAGCAACTCCAAGAACCCATGGTACATTAGACAAACAAAAAATTATAATGCCAGTCAGTATCCCTGTTTATACCACGAACCTCCTTGCTTCCCTTGAGTGGAAAAGTGGTACCTACGGGAGTCAAAAGCAATGTCAAGCAGTGACAATCAACTGTGACCTTGTTTTAATAGTCCTTATAAAACTAAACCAATACAGGGAAACTACAGAGTCTGCAGAGCTGGAAATGAATGTATATTGATTAGACTCCTTACAATAAAAAGATCATAAACATTCCATTGGGTGCAGACGTCAGAGCTCTCAGAGCTTGAGGCCAGCAGGCAGTTTAGGCCTTAACAACAGATCCATAAATATATACAGTATACATATAGGTTGTGGAACACAGCTCCGCTTTATGTTGTTTGCAGATGCAGCTACATGATCACACTGATGCTAACAGCTACAGGCAGCTGACACAATTTCACCCAGTGCTTCTGCTTTCTATAGAGAGTAAACACAGCCCCAAAGGCTCTCGGCCTATATCTCCAACCAAGCAGATGTTATGCTAAATGGGAGGGCACATAACTGCTATCTATCTCATCATATCTATACATGGCCCTAACTCATTCTCAGTCATCTGATTGAACAAAGCATTCTAATTCTGCGTTACAATAAGTTACAGTGCAAAATGATATTGTAAACAGTGCAATGGGGTGCTATATATTCCCCTTACCCTCTGGGATTGACAACCACATCTGCTTTCAGAAAGACAGTAAACTGCATTTTCTACAATTCATGTATAGAACTATCTCTTCCCAAAGCAATGAAGCTGGTCGATGCTAATACACCACAGAATGAAACAGGCACTGGTTACACAGCAACAAATGTCACTTTTCCACAGCTGTACCTTATGTTCCTGCATTTTGCTTTTACCTAAATATAAACCTACAACCTGCTGCTGCAACTTGACTTTATTCTAAGCCCATGTATCTGGCTGCTTTAGGGCCGAGACACACATGGAGATTCGGGGAGATTAGTCGCCTCTTCTTCGGGCGACTAATCTCCCCGCAATGCCTTCCTGCCTGATGATGCCATCCCGCCAGCAATTTAAATTCTAGCCGACGTGAACGTTTTTCGGGGAGATTAGTCGCCCGAAGAAGAGGCGATTAGTCGCTGGGCGACTAAATGTCCCTAAATCTTCGCGTCTGTCTCTGCCCTTATGCTTCCCTTCTGTCACCTAATGGATGATACTGGAAACTGCAACGGGGTGGAGCTTTGTACCTTTGTAGAGACCTCAGGTATTCTACCTTAACCAGCTCTTGAAAACACAGAACTACTAGTAGCAGCTACTTATCTATGTGGCAGGGTATTTTTTGGCATTCTGTAGCCACAACAAGTAGCTTCTATTAGTAGCTCTGTAATTGCAAATTGGTTGATACTGGCAACTCGACAAAAGTAAAATTTGACCATGGCACTGCATAAATCCCTGTAGGCATTATTATATTGTTTATTATATTATTTCATTGTTAAAGGAGAATGAATACCATTTTACCCTTGGGGGTGCCAAAAGTTAGGGACCCCCAAGTGACTACTTTTACTAACCTGACAAGGTTCTTCTATCGAGCACCATGGAGAGATCCTCTTCCTGCGTCTTCGGGTCTTCTCACGGCTCGACATGCGCAGTAGAGCGAAAAGCCAAACTTTAGCAAAAAAACAAATGCTATTTTGCTCTACTGCATATGCGTTTGGCCTAGGAAATTTGAAAAACGAAAAAGCAGGAAAAGGATCGTTCCATAGTGCTCGTTAGAAGAACCCCGGGCCGGTTCTGTTTTCTGATGATAGGAGCACCAGCCTAGGGTGTCAGGTAAGTAAAAGTAGTCACTTGGGGTGCCAAAGTTTTGGAACCCCATTAGTAAATGGTGTTTGTTCTCCTTTAATATGATCTTCCAACTTCAGCTGTCAGATCTACTCAATTGTCAGTACCCAGTAGGTACAAAGGGGCAATTTTCGTCTTGCGAATGGTCCGCCACACTTTGTGCCATTTTGCCAGGCGTAAATTCGTTACCACTACTTTGTGGCTACAGGCCTGCAAAGAAGAATAAAGTCACACATAAGTTGAAATGTGATGGATTGCATAAAACTACTGGCACAGCAAAGATATTTAAAAAATACTTGTGGGTGCCAAGAGCCTTTGGGTACCAATATGTATTAATTGTAAGGTAACCATCTCTTTTAGTTTGTTCTGCTGCCATCTACTGGTAACTATAGGCATAGCAGGTTCCCCTACTGGCCCTCAAACTCAAGCTCTGCCAACATAAAATACAATCATTAGAATCATTTATTACTGCAAGTGCAGTGTGTATAGTACAATTAAAAACACAATTTGCAATGTTTTATACCCACAATGGGTAATGAAATTGTGGACGTGTTTGTGAAATGTGCGTGATGCAATTGATTTCAATATGTCAAATTTTGATGCCAAGCGCCAGAAATGATGCAATTCTGAGTCCAAAGTGCCAACTGCACACGTTTTAACTAGGGATGGCCGGAGTTTTACACCAGGTATGGATTTGCAGTGAAATTACTATTTTTGCAAAACTGCCGCAAAAATTAACTGCCAGCATTTTCTCAGTGAAAATGCCACCATGAAAAAACACCCACAGACTCTAATGTATTTTGCTCAGGAAAAGTCGCCTCTAAAAAGAGTCACCACTTGAAAATGTTGCCATGAAAAAACGTCCATTGAGTTCATTTTGTGAGTTTTCACCTTTTCACAAATTTTCCCACTGTTTTTTGGGTGACGAGAAACGGGACACAGATTCGCTCGTCACTAATTTCCACATGTAACTGCATCTGGCAGCCAAGATGTGTTAGGTCGCAATTGCACCGAAATTACTGCATGTGATTCACAAGAAAGCTGCACCACTTGGTACTTTCTGCTGTGGGAACCCTGGAACCTTTGAGGTTCCCCAGCACCAACAGCACATTTGTGATTTACAGCAGGCGACACAGTGGCACTGACTCTGGGCACAACAATGCGGAAGTGCACAGAGCAGCTTTGGATGCAAGTACATTTAGAAACTGCTAATATGTTAAAAGCTAGACAAAAAATAATGGCGATACAGCTGAGACCCCTATTATGATTTTCCAGCTGGAAAATTCTTCAGTTTGAATTTTTATGAATTTTTTGAGATATAGTAACATAGTAAGTTAAGTTGAAAAAAGACACATGACCATCACATTCAACCTTTTATCTCTATATATAAAAGGTTGATGCGGAGATTAAGGCGGCCCGCGTGTAGACTTCGCCAAATCCGTAGACGAAGGAAAAGAACCAGCAAGTAAATGGCAAACGCGGGTGAGAGGAACGAGCAACTACAACGGAACCACGAGCAGGACTGTGCGGATAATAAGTAACACACTCGTGACTGTGACCGGGAGGATCCTCGTGTAGACTTCTCCAATCTGACCCAATTGGGTATCCGTGGATGAAGGAAGCGAACCAGAAAGTAAACGCGCAGCGACAACGGAACCACGAGCAGGACTGTGCGGATAATAAGTAACACACTCGCGACTGTGACTGGAAGGATCCTGTAAGTACAAGCCATACAGGGGCTCTTTCTTTGCCACGGCCACGCACAATTGTCTTTTATATCTCATTTAGTTTTGTAGGGGAGCGGAGAGGTGTGGACGGTGAAGTTTGATATCAATACCGGGAATACAAAGTAAAAGATACATCTGAACCCATAAGAGACATATATTTCGGTGAAGTGCGAGAGAATCAAATACGTTTTTGGTAAAACTTTATTGTAGGAAGCGCACAGGATCTCATTTTAATATCTCTATATATAACCTGCCTAACTGCCAGTTGATCCAGAGGAAGGCAAAAACAAAACATCTGAAGCCTCTCCAATTTGTCTCAGAGGGGGAAAAATTCCTTCCTGACTCCAAGATGGCAATCAGACCAGTCCCTGGATCAACTTGTACTATGAGCTATCTCCCATAACCCTGTATTCCCTCACTTGCTAAACACCATCCAACCTCTTCTTAAAGCTATCTAATGTATCAGCCTGTACCACTGATTCAGGGAGAGAATTCCACATCTTCACAGCTCTCACTGTAAAAGAAACCCTTCAGAATATTTAGGCGGAAACTCTTTTCTTCTAATCAAAATGGGTGACCAAAGACCAAAGACCTACTGGTAAATAAAGCATTAGAAGGATATTATATGATCACCTTATATATTTATACATATGTAACACCCTCTTGGTGACCCCCCTGGTGCCAAGGTTGTACCAACTTACCAACTCTGGTCCTGAGTTCCCTTTGGAAGGTGAAAGGTACTGGGAAAACTCTTCTCTGGCAGTACCTCCACCTAATGGGGTCCTGGAATACTCCTGAGGAGATTCCCATTAGGAAAACAAATCACTCACACACTTTATTCTATAACAATATCACTTTTTATAAAATAAGTGTAATTTTAAAGTGGAAGTAAAACACATTTACATCATATCAAATAACCCACTCCCATGGGAACCTATGGCAGTCTATTTCCTGGCCCTCCATGCCAGGCAAAGTCCCGCAACTCCTTTGGAGACAAAGAGTCTCAGTCCCTTTTCCCCAAAGAGCACAATAGGTCCCAAGTAGCAATAGCAGCCCAAAATACCTTCCCCTCCGGTCAGGTACTGGCTCCCTTGTGGCAGGCATCTAGAAACAGCCTGTGTCATAAACAGAAACCATCCTGGATCCTCTGTTTTTCTACCCTCCCCATGGCACACCTTACCCTGGGGATTCACACAGATGGGTAGGCTCATCCAGAGCTGGAGCAGGCATCAACAGCGATGAATACATTCCATGAAACACATGCAACTTGTTTGATCCTCCATTTATAGCTCCCAGCACTGTCTATAGCGCAAGCACAAAATGACAACCATGCTGAACTACATCTCTCACCCATCTCCAAAGGTGAATACAGAAATCCGGTATCCAAACTCCAAACCATCTTATTTGAGTTATCCAAGCACTGGAAGATCCTGTCCAGCCTTTGGCAGGCCTATTGCACTCCACTGAAGCCTACATTTTGCCGGTGTTGTCACTATGTCCCAAGTGAAACAAAGTTCTGCAGCAGTTAACAGCAATCACTGTAAAGTGAAACTGTAATGGCTGACAGAGCACATGGCATCCCCTTTTATACGGTTGCACAGCGACACCTTGTGGTTCATTTTGGGATCAGCCATGCTGCACCAATCCAAAGGCTCTGTCCCTGGAAAATTCAGGCAGAAAACCAGTATCTCAGGCCATGAGGCTCAGGGGAGGGGCACTTAACCCTTAAGGTCCCTACACATAGTTATCATATAACCTCTCAAACACCTCTTCTCCAGCGTGAACAACCCCAAAATTTTGACTTTGCCATGAATGTTATTGTTTTGATTGTGGTAAGCTGACCCTAGAGATGCCATATGGCTAGTAAATATTATAAGGGTCCTTACACAGGCGGTTTTACCTGCTTTTATCTGTTTTAATGGGTTCCACTGAGGGGAGCACAGGACAAAATGCAATCAATTCTTCTATTGTGTTCCACCTGTATTCAGAGCTTACATGCATCCGTGTGAGTATAGGGCTATAAAAAAAACTTGATTGCATTTTATCCTGCTCTCCGGTGCAGTGGAACGCATTAAAACTGTATATGGGAGCGCAGGTAAAAACCACCCTTGCATACATGGAAAGTCAAGTAGCTCAATGGCCAGCAACCAGCCTAATTCCCAGCATACACTCACGTTGACACTAAGGAGTGCACTTTTGCACCCCTCACAGCTCTGGCATAGTAAGTGACCCATGAAGACTGATAGACCTCTGTTTGTTGCTGAAACACACTATTAGGACACATGAAAACTATAACCCCAACTAATGAATTTTACATTAAAGCATGGAGGATCAGAGTTTTCAACCGACACAACTGAATTAGGATCACTAGGATCCCTAGGGACTAGAACAAGGCCGGAGCCCCAATCTGAAAGAAATAACTTATCTCAGGAATGTCCAAGCAGTTGCCACCTTTGCCAATTGCTAAACCCGATTAAAGGGGGCGGGCAGATAGCATTGGGGGTGGAGCAGTGAGGTCGGGGTGGGCATGATGACATTAGAGGAGGGCACAATGATGTCAGTGGAATTATGATGCTAAGTCAGGTTTGTTGCATCACTTAGACACAACTGGCTGGATTTCCGTCCAGTTTTCTCAATGCTTTAAAGAGAAAATTTGAACAGACGGCCCATTGAAAAACTGAGATGTCCAGTTGAAACCCACACCTTGGCAACCCTGCCTTGATCTCTTCTGCCCGATGAGTAAGACCAGTCCTTTTACTATCGGTATGGGACCTATTACACAGAGATCAGTTATCCAGAAAGCTCTGAAATACAGGAATGCTAATCTAGAAAAACATTTTTTTTTTACTTTTGATTGATTTGCTTTTTTTTTTTAATGTAATGTAGCCATTAACCGCACTTGATAATAACTAAGCTGAGGTGAGTATCTCAGTATAAAAAAAGGTTTTCATTTATTGGCCAGATTATTGTTCGGGTCACAAGGCTGAAAACTGAATAAAAAGTTGAAACCCGAACAGGCCTTAGAAAAACCCAATTGTTCGGGTCAAAAACAAAACAGGTAAAACCATAAAACTCAAAACAAGGGTTACAAACCCTAATGCTGAACTACAACAATTCTTACACAATTCAGCCCCGGGCTAAAAACCATACCTCCCAACTGTATGTATTTTTTATTTAAAGGGATACTGTCATGGGAAAAAAAAATGTTTTCAAAATGTCAGTTTCAGTTTATAGTGCTGCTCCAGCAGAATTCTGCACTGAAATCTATTTCTCAAAAGAGCAAACAGATTTTTTTATATTCAATTTTGAAATCTGACATGGGGCTACACATATTGTCAATTTTCCAGCTGCCCCAAGTCATGTGAAAAAACTTTGACTTAATTTCGGTTGGTCTTTTTGAAGTTTTTCCAATTCGAAATTCGACCCTTGATAAATATGCCCCTAAATGGGAACTATCAAGAAAATGAAAATTGAATATGAGCTTCAGCAAACTGAAATAAGAAACTTTCTAAATACAATCAATTAAATAATCTGCATCATTTCTGAAATAATTAGGGATACACTATTTTGGATTCGGTCGAACCCCCGGATCCTTCGCAAAAGAATTCAGAATCCTAATTTGCATATGCAAATTAGGGGTGGGAAGGGGAAAACATTTTTTACGTAACTCGATTTTTCTCCCCGCCCCTAATTTGCATATGCAATTTTGGATTCGGTCGGCCGGGCAGAAGGATTCGGTCGAATCTAAATCCTGCTGAAAAAGTCAGAATCCCGAACCGAATCCTGGAATCAGTGCATCCCTAGAAATAATCAAGTTTATCTTAACTATTCCTCTCTCAGCATCTGTTTCTCTTCTTTCTGTCTTATTTCAGGAGTTGGGTGTGAGATATTCATTGACAGATCCAATATATCTTATAGGGGGGCTTCCTTTCCTAGTAGATGTATTAGAGCTCACACAAATAACTGATTCAAGTACAAACAAAATGTAACAAAATAACTGCCCTTTGCACAAATCCTGCATGTAGAGAGACATGATGTCTGGTGATTTTAATAGAGTGAGCTCTAATACATCTTCTAGGCAAAAGGAGCCCCCCTATTAGATATATTGGATCTAACTGTCAGTGAATATCTGACACCCAACTGCTGCATGAAGAGAGAATGAAGAGAAACAGATGCTGAGAGAGGGATAGTGAACATAAACTTGATTATTTCAGAAACAGTACAGAATTTTTCTTTGACTATATTTAGAAAGTCTCTTATTTCAGTGTGCTGAAGCTTATATTTAATTTTCATTTTGCGATAGTTCCCCTTTAAAGGGACAGCCTCCTAAAATTGGATTGGTTTTTGAATATGAAAAAGTCCAAAACAACTGTGATTTGTTCATGTGGTCTTGGACTACAGCATCCAAAATCCCTCCAACAGCTTAAAGGGATCCTGTCATCGGAAAACATGTTTTTTTCAAAATGAATCAGTTAATAGTGCTACTCCAGCAGAATTCTGCACTGAAATCCATTTCTCAAAAGAGCAAACAGATTTTTTTATATTCAATTTTGAAATCTGACATGGGGCTAGACATTTTGTCAATTTCCCTGCTGCCCCTGGTCATGTGACTTGTGCCTGCACTTTAGGAGAGAAATGCTTTCTGGCAGGCTGCTGTTTTTCCTTCTCAATGTAACTGAATGTGTCTCAGTGAGACATGCGTTTTTACTATTGAGTGTTGTTCTTATATCTACCAGGCAGCTGTTATCTTGTGTTAGGGAGCTGCTATCTGGTTACCTTCCCATTGTTCTTTTGTTTGGCTGCTGGGGGGGGGGGGGAAGGGAGGGGGTGATATCACTCCAACTTGCAGTACAGCAGTAAAGAGTGGTTGAAGTTTATCAGAGCACAAGTCACATGACTTGGGACAGCTGGGAAATTGACAAAATGTCTAGCCCCATGTCAGACTTCAAAATTGAATATAAAAAAATCAGTTTGCTCTTTTGAGAAATAGATTTCAGTGCAGAATTCTGCTGGAGCAGCACTATTAACTGATTCATTTAGAATTTTTTTTTCCCCATGACAGTATCCCTTTAAGATATTCCTAGGCATTTGGTAATGGATGTTAATATAGTATTTATTATTCAGGGATCATTATTTGTCTATTCTGCCTCTTTCTACCCTGAAGCTTAGAGTGCAGAGTGTGTGGTTTGCTGGGGTCAATAAGGAGTCTGCATGGCAAGATAACTAACCCACTTTCAGTCTTGTATTTATTAATACAGCCAGCCTGCTTTGGTTTGTAATCATCCTGATGTATGTTACTCCATTGAGTTCAAGGACATAAAACCAAGGAGCTATGTAATAAAAGGTGTAATAAAAGGTGCAAAGTTTGCTTCAGGTCTTGTCACCTATAGCAGCCAATCAGCGGTTAGCATTTACCGGTCACCTGTCTGAAAGCAAACGTCATATTGGTTAGTATGGGTTACTGAACCTGGCAATTAATTATTAATATTATTAATTGCCCCAAAGTGTTTTTTTTTTTTTTTTTTTTACAAGGACAGTTACTTTGGGTTGGGGGTCTCGTCAAGCTGTTGCTACTTACCAGTTGTATCGAAATCTTTCTGTGGTTCCTATAGTCAGGTGGACTTGTTGGGTGCGGCTCTAATCTAATAGGGAAGTTGATGCAGTTCCAACTGGCTGTTAATCAGTGACTTCCACTTCTAGAGACGGTATGTACAGTATTTTTGTGTTTGTATTTTTAGGAGCCTCAAATCCTTGCCTTGGTAAATGATAGGGGTCCTGGTTCCTAAGAATCTACTCATTTTGTACCAGAAATTTTGGAAGGGGACAGAACTCAAGTGCACAAATATACCCACTGCAAACTACCTAGGAAGGCACTACTTCAGCCTGATTATTACATTGATATATTGCTTGTACCTAGCCTAACACTTCATTTAAAGGGATACTGTCATGGGAAAACATGTTTTTTTTTTTTCAAAACACGTCAGTTAATAATGCTGCTCCAGCAGACTTCTGCACTGAAACTCAAAAGAGCAAACAGATTTTTTTTTATATTTAATTTTGAAATCTGACATGGGGCTAAACATATTGTCAGTTTCCCAGCTGCCCCCAGTCATGTGACTTGTGCACTGATAAAATTCAGTCACTCTTTAATGCTTTCCCCTGTCTTCCGCCAGCTATAATGAAAAATCGCCTGCGGCATGGCACACGCGGCGTTTCGTTTTCCAAACTCGTCCGAAGTTGCCTCATGAGGAAACTTTGGGCGACTTTGGAATATAAAGTGCCGCGTGTGCCATGCTGCAGTGGATGTTTCATTATAGCTATCGGAAGACAGGGGGAAGCAGTTCTGGGAGATTAGTCACCACAAAGCAGAGCTGATTAGTCGCCAGGTGACTAAGGCTAGGGCCACACGGGAAGATTCACGGAGATTGGTCGCCTGGCGACTAATCGCCGCGTCTTTGAGGCGACTAATCTCCCTGAATGGCTTGCTGGTATCTTGCAGCCGCTAGCGCTAAAGTCGCCTGCGCCTATTCACATGCCAGGCGACTAATCTTCCTGAAATATTCCCGTGTGGCCTAGCCCTGAATCTCCCCAAATTTCCAGGTGTGCCCTTACCCTAACAAAAGAACAATGGGAAGGTAACCAGATAACAGCTCCCTAATACAAGATAACTGCTGCCTGGTAGATCTAAGAACAGCACTTAATAGTAAAATCCAGGTCCCACTGCGAGACATTCAGTTACATTGAGTAGGAGAAACAACAACCTGCCAGAAAGCAGTTTCACCCTAAAGTGCTGGCTCTTTCTGAAATCACATGACCAGGCAAAATGACCTGAGATGGCGCCTACACACCAATATTACAAATAAAAAAAAAAACACTTGCTGGTTCAGGAATGAAATTTTATATTGTAGAGTGAATTATTTTCAGTGTTATTTAGAAATAAAAACAACACCATAAAAATCATGACAGAATCCCTTTAAGGTGACATCTGTTCCATCTTTCAGCATTGAAGCCATGCCATTTCTGGGTCAGGACTGGCGCTCTCCAGGCTGGAGCTGGATGAAAACAGATGATGGATGGAAACGGTGTGATTTTTACTGTGAATATGAGCAAGACGACAGTTGCAACCTTCGCATGTAAGTATACCACTCCCTGCAACCTGTTTGTGTTTGTTATAATATGGTCTAAGTATAGCTCCAAGGCTCTCATTGGTGAGCTGTGTGGCCCTTGCCTGTATCTAACTAGCCCAGAAACATCAGTTCTGAATAGAAGGTGCCTGGGTGCAGCACCTTCAGACTAAAAAAACAATTATTAATAGGATGGCAAATGGCAGGTAACCGTGGTACCAGGGTAAGGGCTACTTCCACACTAAACCTTGTACCTTCAGATGGTAAACTTAGGTTGATTCATATAATATGTTGATCTAATATATATTGCTTTCATTTAACAGGCTAAATGTTGATAACCCAGAATTCTATGCAGCGGAGAAGTTAGATGTGTCAGCCAAAAAGCAAAGAAAAGAACAATTTAACAACACTACCAAATCACAGAGTAAGAATTCTGTTGCTTTTGCATTGACAGTATGGGTGTGATTAACACTGAAATGTACACTTTGGGAAATTCCTTGGGTTGTGCCTGAAGAAGAGAATGCTGTTTAAGGAAGAACATGCAGATCTGACAAGCCAATAATGTTATTGCTTTTCATTGCTCTGCAAGATGAAGCATAGAGCCACCCGTTGCTTTCATTGAAACTTAGTAACATAGTAAGTCAGGTTGAAAAAAGACACACGTCCATCCAGTTCAACCTTTTAACTCTATTTTAACCTGCCTAACTGCTAGTTGATTTAGAAGAACCCAATTTTAAGCATCTCCAATTTGCCTCGGGGTTGGAATTCCTTCCTGACTCGGACCAGTCCCTGGATCAACTTGTACTATGAGCTATCTTCCATAACCCTGTATTCACTCACTTGCTAAACACCATCCAACCCCTTCTGAAAGCTATCTAATGTATCAGCCTGTACCACTGATTCAGGGAGAGAATTCCACATCTTCACAGCTCTCACTGTAAAAGAAACCCTTCAGAATATTTAGGCGGAACCTCCTTCTAATCGGAATGGGTGACCTCACATCAGCTTCAAAGACCTACTGGTAAATAAAGCATTAGAGAGATTATTATATGATCCCCTTATATATTTATACATAGTTATCATATCAACCCTTAAAGGAGAACTAAAGCTTAACTAAAGAAGTAGCTAGAAATGTTGTATATTATGTTTTGTGCTTCTGTACCAGCCCAAGGCAACCACAGTCCTTTAGCAGTAAAGATCTGTGTCTTCAAAGATGCCCCAGTAGCTCCCCATCTTCTTTTCTACTGATTCACTGCACATGCTCTGTGCTGCTGTCACTTACTGAGCTTATGGACCCACTCACAATATACAGTACACATAGAATAGAAATGTCACAATATAAGGCTGATTAGTAATTAATACAGATAATTACTACATGACAGTACATAAACCAGTGCAATTAGCATCAGAATTTAATAATCAGCCCTGTAGCATCAGCTTATATTACAGAGGAAGCTCATTTTCTGCTGGATAATTAGTGACGACCCCTAAGCTTAGCTTCTCAACAGCTGCTCAGAGCCCACTGAGCATGTGAGTGTCACAGACACTTTCCAAGATGGTGACCCCCTGTGACAAGTTTGAAGTCCTGGATCATTGCTGCTATTGACAAGCTGAGACTTTAGGCTGGTGCAATAAGTTCATTATATAAAATATGGCATTTTAGCCATATTCATTTTTAGGGTTTAGTTCTCCTTTAAGCACCTCTTCTCCAGCGTGAACAACCCCAACTTTGCCAGTCTTGAATGCTTAATATGAAATGTGGGCTTCCATATTGTTTTAATCTTTTACGAACAAAATCCTTTTGGGAAAACTAGACATGACTATATGACTTATACAAACTGAGAATCAAAATCACTGGTCAGGGTCACTAACTGTTTGTGCCTTACATTGTGTTGCTCTACGTTTCACGTTATTCTGAGCTGCGTATAAATGCACAGGTTATAAATCCTGTTCTCTCTTTTTCTTTCAGACTTTTATCATGAGAAATGGATTTACACACAAAAAGAAAGCACAAGAGAAGTAAGAAAGCTTTGCACTCTTCCACTATTAATGTTGCTCCAAAGCTTCTCAAGCGCAGTGTCTATGTGTGATTGTGCTTATCTCTGTGCTGCATCTGTACGTCCTTGTATAGTCACACGTGTCTTTAAAATTATATGTACCTCAATACGTTAAACTCTAAATAGCAAACTAGAATGTATTGCCTATTCCTTTAGCAATCTATTGGATAATACTTCCTTGGGGCAATGCATTTTCTGTGAACTCTTGCTTGCACAACTAATAAGCTTGTTCTGTGCTCTCAATTGGGTTGTGTTCTAGTGTGTGTCAACATTTCCCAAACCATAAAGACTGTCCATAGAATGGAAAAATCTTACCAAAAGTGCTCAAAAACAGTATTATTAAGACACAATCTTGGACATGAATTCCCTATAGAGGTTACTCCATATCCCAATTCTTGAGGCTGATGAAAATTTCTAGGGAGTAATTTATTAAAGTAGACCTGTCTCCGAGACACAAAAATCTGTATAATAAAAGTCCTTTTCAAATTAAACATGAAATCCAATTTCTATTTTTTATTAAAGCATTCATAGCTGTTGTAAACTCATTTAAAAATCTCAGCTGTCAATCAAATATTGTCTGCTCCTCCTCTATGCCTTAGGCATAGAGGCAGGGCAGACAATTACTTTCATTTTCCATTCAGCACTTCCTAGATGTCACTGCTCTCCACACATTCCCCCAGTTCTCTTCACCATTTAATTGTGTAGCCAGGGCATGGGGATGGACATCAGGTCCCCCATTCTGGTGCACAAACAATTCTGAGATGACACAAGGCTTGTCTTAATAACAGTGTCCACAAAATGGCTCCTGCCTGCTTGCTATAATTATGAATTCCCAAACTGAAGGAAACAAGATTCAAATAATTTATACAGTGTAATTAAAGTAAATTTTTGCTTGACTAATGTGATAAAATAGGATTTTGAATAATTTTTTTGGGTGACGGGTTCTAGAGTCCTGCGCGGGTCCATTTTTTGGAACCCGTAAGCGACCCGTACCCACAATGAGCAACCCAGACCCGCAACCCCCATTCTTACCCGCTTGCAACCCAGACCCGCAAGTACCTTATCTGCAACCCGGACCCGCGACCTGCTGACCATTAAAAATCAGGAAGTGCTGTCATTGTAAACCGGAAGTGACATCATCAGAGGTAGGCATGATCAGAAAAAAAGGAGTCAAATAGGAAGTGCTGTCATTGTAAACCGGAAGTGACATCATCGGAGGTAGGCATGATCACAAAAAAAGGAGTCAAATAGGAAGTGCTGTCATTGTAAACCGGAAGTGACATCATCGGAAGAAGCCATGATCACAAAAAAAGGAGCAAAAACCACTATTGAGAAGACCCGCAGCCCAACCCGCAGAACCGCTGACCCGCGTCTATACCCGCACCCGGAACCTCAACCCGCAGGGTACCGCAGATTTTTGCGGTAGCCGACCCTCTGCAGGACTCTAATAAGGTTTGCTCTTGTACTAGTAACCCATAACAGTGCTAAAAGATAAGACCAGTAAATGCTGTGTAGGATACAATGCATTTGTTATATTACCCATGTATCTCTGAGCCGACACTTCAGTACCATCCAGTGGCCTTCGGTGATACTGTAATTCCATGATGGATAAAGATATCCACAGTCCAAGGTGATACTTTTAACAAAGTCCAAGCTGACCCAACCCATAAAGTACATCTCAAGACCCATTGTATAATTGTCTACAGGTTGTACCTATCCTTAAAATAATGTTCCACAATTATAAGTCTGGATATTCCCTTTGTAGTTCAAAACAATATAGATTAACTTTTATATTCTGTCCCACTCACCTCCCTTTTTATCCTGAACTGTTCTCATTCTTACCCCTCTCCTACCCAGTCTTCCCTGTCCCTGATCCTCTTTTTCCTTCCCAGCCATTTTAGTTACTAAAATGAAGAATTCATTTTGCCTAAATCATAAAGGGGGGTCTCACAATATATGAAATCTATAAATCTTATCTTGGTTGTTTTTATATCTTTCAAAACACAGTTGTGATATTTCCAGGGCACAAAGCATTCAAAAGCCTTTAAAGGCCGAATGTATTGGCAGAAAACTGTTTCTCTAGTGTTTAGCCAACTGCCATTATCCCCATGGGGCTGCAGTAGAACAGTGCGGAAATCTTATTTGTTCTGCTGAGAGGACATTTGTTAGTTGAAATGGAAAAACGTCTCACATAAACAGCTACCTGCTCGTTTTGATCTCTGCTGGATAAAAAAAAACAGCCAATATATAATGAGAAATACTGCACTCCCTACTGTGATTTCAAGAATTAATTTTTAGAGTGTCATGATTTGTATAAAGTTATTTGTCTTGTGCATTTATACTGATTAGGAATCCTTGGTGACCTTTATTATAGAGGTATGGGATCCGTTATCCGAAACCCGTTACCCAGAATGCTCCAAATTACGGAATGGCCCCCCCCATAGACTTCATTTTATACAAATAATCCAAATGATATATAAACATTATTTCCTTTTTTCTCTGTAATAATTAAATAGTACCTTGTACTTGATCCAAGCTAAGATATAATTAATCCTTATTGGAAGTAGGGATGCGCTGAATTCACTATTTTGGATTCGACCGAACCCCCGAATCTTTTGTGAAAGATTTGGCCAAATACCCAACAGAATCCTAATTTGCATATGCAAATTAGGGGTGGAAAGGGGAAAACATTTTTTACTTCCTTGTTTTGTGACAAAAAGTCACGCAATTTCCCTCCCTTCCTTTCCCTCGGTTCGTCCAGGCAGACGGATTCGGCCGAATCCCGAACCGAATCCTGGATTCGTTGCATCCCTATTTGGAAGCGAAACCAGCCTATTGAATTTATTTATTTATTTAATGTTTACATGATTTTGTTGTAGACTTGAGGTATGAAGATCCAAATTAAAGATCAGTTATCCAGAAAACTCCAGGCCCCAAGCATTCTGGATAACAGGTCCCATGCCTGTACCTTTTTTTTCTTTCCAGCAGGGGGGCACATTAGCTCATAAATTATTGTATAGTAGAAAGAATTTATAAATATTATTTGTTGTGTTGTGTGTGTGTGTGACCGAGCTCTACAGTTTTTTGGATCCATATAAATAAGGTATAATAGGAATTTAGGGAGGATATTTTAGGGCTGATACTGAAATATATTGTGCAGGAGTGTCAGGGATTAGCAAGAATTATGGCTCTCTGCAGTTGGGGTATCAGTATGGCACCTGTAATCCAGAATGCTCAGACTCTGGTTTATTCGGAAAAGGGGTCTTCATACCTTAATTTTACTAAAAAAATCATTTTCACGTTAATTAAATCAAATAGGATTGTTTTGCCTCCAATAAGGATTAATTATATCTTAGTTGGGATTAGGTACAAGGAACTGTTTTATTATAACAGATAAAAAAGGATTTTTTTTTAAAATGTGAATTATTTAATTAAAATTGAGTTAATGGGAATGGCCTTTCTGTAATTTGGAGCTTTCTGGATTATGGGTTTCCGGATAAAGGATCCCATAAATATCAGCATGCCCCAGATCCTTAATTTTATAATGTTTGTTGTTTAGGAGCAATAGATAACCAATTAAGTTCAAAACCCTGAGAGAGGGGTAATAAAATATGGCAGGTGTGCAGTGTAGTAACAATGTTACACGCTGTGCTATAATTGTATTTCATTTGTTTTCTTTCTGTTTGCCAGAGACATGGTTATTGCACACTGGGTGAAGCATTTAATCGATTAAATTTTTCAAGTGCAATTTGGGACATCAGAAGATTCAATTATGTGGTTAAGGTAAGCGGCTTTATGATCCTTTTTATGTATCGAAGTATTCCGAGAAAACATCAGTGCATGTAATCAAGGATCAGATTATTTATTTTAGATCAGAGAAAATATCAATGTGGGTAATCAAAGTTTCTCTTTTTCTTTGGTGCCTATGTGTATCAAAGATTGATGTAAAACTGACCATTTAGGAGTCACTTTTTTATGCAGGGGGCTTCTTCAATTAGTCGTCTGCAAATTTATATGAGCAGAGCCCAAGCATTATACAACATATTAGCCCATAGGCTGGGTAGAGAGATGCCACATGAGGGACTGTAAAAGGTATGGCCATAATTCTATTATTTCATTCATTCTGACCAACACTGAGTCCAATGACTATATCAATTGCATGGTGGGTCATCATAAACCATTGACCTGTCTGGGTGGAGATTACAGCTTAATAATAAAAATATGCAGAAGAGCACAGACTAATTTAACTTCCTTTTATGAAGAGGTGAGCAAAAACCTCAACTCTATGATGGCAGTGAATGTGATCAACTTGGTCTTTGCTCAAGCTTTATATACAGTGCCACACAGAAGGTTAATGGTTAAATTAAAGGAATTCTTTAGTACTAAAATAAAAACTAGCAAAAAATAAAAAATGTTTCTAGTATAGTTAGTTAGCCAAAAATGTAATGTATAAAGGCTGGAGTGACCTGAATGTCTAACATAATAGCCAGCACACTACTTCCTGCTTTGCAGCTCTCTTTCCACTGATTGGTTACCAGACAGTAACCAATCAGAGACGTGAGGGTAGGCCACATGGGTCATAACTGTTTGCTTTTGATTCTGAGCTGCATGCTGAAGATCAATTGCAAACTCACTGAACAGTTATGTCCCATGTGGCCCCATCTAAGGGTAAGGCCACACGAGGAAATTCGGGGAGATTTTGTCGCCTGTCGACTAATCGCCTTGTCTTTTGAGCGACTATCTCTCCGAACTGCCTCAGCGTTTTCCCCATAGGCTAGAATGAAAAGTCGCCTGCGCTAATCCACATGCGGCGATGCGTTTTCAATAGTCGCCCAAAGTTCCCTAAGTGAGGCAAGAATTGACTACTTCGACCTTCGACTACGACTTCGAATCGAACGATTCAAACTAAAAATCGTTCGAATATTCGACCATTCGATAGTCGAAGTACTGTCTCTTTAAAAAAAACTTCGACCCCCTGCTTCGCCACCTAAAACCTACCGGTCCCCATAGGCTTTCTAATGTTTTTTTGGTCGTAGAAAAATTGTTCCATCGATTGATTAAAATCCTTCGAATCGTTCGATTTGTCGTTCGATCGAACTAATTGCGGTAAATCCTTCGACTTCGATATTCTAAGTCGAAGGATTCACATTCGGCAGTCGAATATCGAGGGTTAATTAACCCTCAATATTCGACCATATGTAAATCTGCCCCCTAATATAAAAAACTCTTGAAGTAGTATTCATGTTTTTCCATTATGATTTACGTATTATTTGATCTTGAATACCTGTCCGCAGATATTTGATTGGATCGAATTTTTGTTTCAGTTGCTGCAGTTAATTGCAAACTCCCAGCTTACATCACTTAGTGGCTCAGCACAGAAGAATTATTTCAACATTCTAGAAAAGATTGTTCAGAAAGGTAATGGGATCCTTCTTTCATTTAAATATTGGATGGATAGTGTTACAGTTGGCAGTCGACTGAAGATGTTAATCTTCAAGGAATAGTTTCCTTTCTTTCTCCTCGGGCTAAATGTTGAAGTAGATGTTGTATACGTTTGTGTGGTTAGATTTGTCACCTCTATGGTATGTCATTGCCATGAAATCCATTTAGGTCTGTAGAACCAACAGTCTTGTTATATATGTGATACTGACAGTTCTAAAATGTCAATTGATTTGTGACTTACACATTTCATAAAGCAGTTGATTCCAGATGTAAATATATATCTAGGTTGTGTTTGAAATGGCACGTGTTCCTATAGTATGTGCTCTCTGTGCTGTAACATGTCGGAGGGTGGGCTTCTTCTGGTGCACAGGTTATGAACAGATAGAGGGTGCACCTCTCAGTCAATGCCAAAGACAATTTTAGCTTGTGCAACTGGGGAGACCCCATCTCCTGACAGAGAGCACATCCTTCAGCTCCAGAATGGAGATCCATTTTTAGCTTGGAGGCGAAACATGGCATTGAACTTGGAGGTCGATTTTTCTCATCTAGTGTCCGCTTCACACTTAAATGTTAAACTTAACCCACATTTTAAGGGCACATACTTCACCAAAATGAAAATTGAATATAAGCAATAAGAAACTTTGTAAATACAATCAATTACTGTAAATATTCTGTATTGTTTCTGAAATAATCAAGTTTATGTTCACTTTTCCTCTCTCAACATCTGTTTCTCTTCATTCTGTCTTCATGCAGATATTCATTGACACTTAGATCCAATATCTCTTATAGGTGGGGCTTCCTTCCCTAGCAGATGAATTGGAGCTCACTCAAATAAAGTAACTGATTCCAGTACAAACAAAATCTTTTGCACAAACTGCATGTAGAGAGACAGGATTTCTGGTGATTTTAATAGAGTGAGCTCTAATACATCTTCTAGGCAAAAGGAGCCCTCCTATAAGAAATATTGGATCATTCATCTGACACCCAACTCCTGCATGAAGAGAGAATGAAGAGAAACAGATGCTGAGAGAGGAGTAGTGAAGATAATATTGATTATTTCAGAAACGGTACCGAATTTTTAATTGATTGTATTTAGAAAACTTCTTATTTCGTTATGCTGAAGCTTATATTAAATTTTCATTTTCGCGATAGTTCCTCTTTAAGCACAATGTGAGCCATCTTGGTAACAGTATCCAGCCTTAGGAAAGCTGCACCTTCCTGAGTGAGTTGTTTGATCTGCTATTTAGTGGTCTGGTGACAGGGCAATTTAATATCTTATCGTGGATGAGAGCTTTATAGAGAAGAGAAATATTACACAGTTCTACATTCTGGGCAGGGAAACAACAGAAAAGGTAACCAAAGGCTTAAATGGGTATTAGAGGAGCTATCCAAGGTCATGATGGAATGTAACTGAACACCTACAGTCAGTCTATTTGCTTTTGTGAGTTTAAAACAAAGGGCTTTTGCCCTGTTTTCTGTCAGTCGGTTTATTGAAGCAGAAGAGGAACATACGGAGATTCATTTATAAAGGTGGTTAAAAACACATGTTAAAATAACCAGACAATGCAACCTTAACCCCATGGTACCCCATGTATTGCGTGTATACTCTTGAAAAATCTATCAAAGTGTGTCCATGCTGTATCCAAACACAAAAATGGTTGGAACTTTAAATCAGTTTTTAGGTGGAATGAATGATCAGTAGGCGTGGGCTGAGGAACTCTAATGTATTTCTAATACCTTTGAAACAGGACCATAACTGATAATTTATTGTCCCCCTGAAGCAATTGAAGATCAGTACAACCCACGTTTGATACGAGAGCTTCTGCAAGATTTGAGCGCTGCCCTCTGCATCCTGATACGGGAAGTTGGGAGATGTGTATTGGTGGGAAATATTAATATCTGGATCTCTCGCTTGGAGTCTATTTATTCTTGGCAGCAGCAACTGATGAACCTTCAGATAAAGCAGGTACTTAATGTTTTCTCTAACCTTGTATTCCACAAATGCCTTTCCTTCCACTGAACTCACCGAATCTGCTCATTGAATGATGTTACTGCGAGGAAAGCTGGACTTGCCATCAGGAGCCTTGATGGAGGAAGCATGAAAGAAGGGACTTCCTTTTATAACTTATATGCACAGGCTGTTACGTTTCCCTTCGCATTACAAAGGTGCTGATACATCTAAATAAGTGGTAGCATTAGAATTAAGATGTTAAAATAATACTTAGGTGTGCAGATATATATTTTTCAAGAAGAATGAAACCCGAGTTGTTCACCTTTAAGTTAACTTTTAGTATGATGTAATTGTAGAGAGTGATATTCTGAGACAATTTGCAATTGGATTTTATTATTTGTGGTTTTTGAGTTATTTAGCTTTTTATTTAGCAACTCTCCAGTTTGCAGTTTCAGCAATCTGATTGCTAGGGTCCAAGTTACCCTAGCAACCATGTATTGATTTGTATAAGAGACTGGAATATGAATGGGAGAGGCCTAAATAGAAAGACGAGTAATGAAAAGTAGCAATAACAATGCATTTGTAGCCTTACAGAGCATTTGTTTTTAGATGGGGGTCAGAGACCCCCATTTGAAAGCTGAAAAAAATCAAGTAGAAGGAAAATAATTCAGAAACAATGAAGAAAAAAATGAAGGCCAATTGGAAAGTTGCTTAGAAATAGCTGTTCTATCACATACTAAGGGGCCAATTCACCAAGCTCGAGTGAAGGATTCGAAGTAAAAAAACTTTGAATTTCGAAGTGTTTTTTGGGCTACTTCGACCATCGAATGGGCTACTTCGACCTTCAACTACGACTTCGAATCGAAGGATTCGAACTAAAAATTGTTCAACTATTCGATAGTCAAAGTACTGTCTCTTTAAGAAAAAACTTCGAACCTCTAGTTCGCCATCTAAAACCTACCGAAAACCCAATGTTAGCCTATGGGGAAGGTCCCCATAGGCTTTCCTAAATTTTTTTGGTCGAAGGATAATCCTTCGATCGTTGGATTAAAATCCTTCGAATCGTTCGATTCGAAGGATTTAATCGTTCGATCGAAGGATTATTCGATCTAATTATTTGCGCTAAAATCCTTCGACTTCGATATTCGAAGTCGAAGGATTTTAATTCCCAGTCAAATATCGAGGGTTAATTAACCCTCGATATTCGACCCTTAGTGAATTTGCCCCTAAAAGTTTACTTAAAGGACAAGGAAAGTTAAACTAAAGAAGTAGCTAGAAATGTTGTAGAATAGATTATGTTTTAAGCTTCTGTACCAGCCAAAGGCAACCACAGCCCTTTAGCAGTAAAGATCTGTGTCTCCAAAGATGCCCCAGTAGCTCCCCATCTTCTTTTCTGCTGATTCACTGCACATGCTCTGTGCTGCTGTCACTTACTGAGCTTAGGGACCCACTCACAATATACAGTACACATAGAATAGAAATGTCACAATATAAGGCTGATTAGTAATTAATACAGATAATTACTACATGGCAGCACAGAAACCAGTGCAATTAGCATCAGCATTTAATATTCCACCCCATAGCATCATCTTTTATTACAGACTAATCTCATTTTCTGCTTGATAATTTGCAACCACCCCTAAGCTTAGCTTCTCAACAGCTGCTCAGAGCCCACTGAGCATGTGAGTGTCACAGACACTTTCCAAGATGGTGACCCCCTGTGACAAGTTTAAAGTTCTGGATCATTGCTGCTATTGACAAGCTCAAACTTTAGGCTGGTGCAATAAGTTCAGTATATAAAATATGCCATTTAGCCATATTCATTTTTAGGGATTAGTTCTCCTTTAAGCGGTCAAGAGAGATTTGACGTTGCCTGTGCAAAGCGTGCTTACTGTTTTGGAGCTGGGTGGCTTTGTGCAAACTACTATTTAAGATTTTGTACAAAACCAATTTCTTTTAGCATCTTGATGGGGGCCCCACCATTTGTGATCTCCCTTCACAAATGCAGGACAATATAATGAACAGATTTACTGATGTCTGGGACATTATTAATCTTAGCCAAGTCACTCCTACTCTGCATGTGCTGAGTGAAGATCAATTCCTTTGGCAAAAACTATGCAAGTACCATTTTGCAGAGAAAATGGTAAGTATAAACATGCCGATACTTTGCCCAGTTATTGTTTAATGTTAATTCTTTTAAAGTGATTCTGTCATAATATTTATGATGTAGTTTTTATTTCTAAATTACACTGCAAATAATTTTACAATATAAAATTTCATTCCTGAACCAGCAAGTGTATTTTTTTTAGTTGTAATATTGGTGTGTAGGTGCATCTCAGGTCAGTTTGCCTGGTCATGTGGTTTCAGAAAGTGCCAGCAGTTTAGGATGGAACTGCTTTCTGGCAGGCTGTTGTTTCTCCTACTCAGTGTAACTGAAGGTGTCGCAGTGGGACCTGGATTTTACTATTGAGGGCTGTTCTTAGATCTACCAGGCAGCAGTTTCCTTGTGTTATGGAGCTGTTATCTGGTTACCTTCCCATTGTTCTGTTGTTAGGCTGCTGGAGGGAGGGAGGGGGTGATATCACTCCAACTTGCAGTACAGCAGTAAAAACGTTGTGTTTTACAAAACAGTTTATGCGTGTAAATACGTATAAACTGCACTACCACTGAAACTAAAGGAAATGCACTTCTGGCAATTCTCACAAGGCGCTTGCAAGCTGAAATCCACCATGGGACGCCAGTGTTGGCATTTTTTAGCAGAAACGCCAATACATCAATAAACTACCAAATCAATAGACTCTATGGGATCTGCAAGTTTGAAACCACACTTTACGTAAATATCCAGCGTATTATAAATATGGTGTCCAAATTCTTGCAAGATAAATGACACATAAAAGTTTTTACGGCTGGTGACGAAATTATGTTGCGTATTGACGATCATTCCTGCTCCATTTTGCATGTAAATAGTTTTTCTATTTCTAAATAGCTTTTCTATTTGACGGGCGCGTGTGGTTTCAGTGGCGTTTTACGCCCGACTGAGCTTTTTTAAAACCGCAGCGTAAGAATGCCTGGCCTTGCCCTAAATGCGCAACATTACTGCTTCTGCCAATGCAGAATCTCCAGAGCTTCTCAGAAACGTATGAATGTTTCTCACAGATAGTTTGCTGCTGATCATTTTGCAGTTACGTGCCTTTTCTAAATGTTAATATCATAATTATCTTGACCCTACACACCACCTTTGCTTTTTGATTGGGTGGTAGGTGCCTACACTATTTATTTTACATTACATCACATTAAGCAACATTTCTTTCACTGTTGTCTGATCATCTGAACTGATTGCTTGTCTCTCCAATAGTTCTGTAGACATTTGAGTGTCTCTAAAACAGGCCACATCGACTGGAAACTGAAGTTCTTTGCTCTTCAGAAATATTATCCAACAAGGGAACAATATGGCGACACTTTACAGTTCTGCCAGCATTGCAGCATCCTGTTTTGGAAGGTACAGAAACATAATTGCTTTTAAGGGTTCCGTAACGGACAGAATGCATTGGGCACTGGGAATTGGCATGTTCTAATTTTGTGTATAATAATGTAATAATGTACATTGGCACGCTGTTTAATCAATAAGTCCCAGGTATTTGTGGGTTGCAGGGAAATGTTAGTAGGAGTGATCAGCCAGTAAAAACAAAAAACACATACTTTTATTTTTGCATTTTTTTTTTTTGCATCTTATACACACACTTGCCAGATTAATTGTATAATCAGTATAATTTAGTGGGCACGAGTTGAATCCTGTACTGAATCCAGGGAGCATGAAATAGGCTTCTAGTCTTTATTCCAAATCATTTGGGAGGTTCATATCACACTCTCAGATTTGGGGTAGCCACTCATTTGCATACATACGCCAGTGTGCAGGTTTCTACTGAAATAATCATTTCTGCAGACACTGAAGAGCTAACAGTATGTTGCATACACCTAATTTATTATTCAGCTGGAATGGTGGGTTTGGAGATATTTGCACACTTTATTGTAACTCTCACATCTGCAGTCACAATTAGGGTTGACACTTTTTCTAGAAAAAATACTGGCCTTCCTATATATTTATCTTACTTCCCTATTAATAACATTGGGATCAACCATCATTTTTACCGGCCAGGCTGGTAAAATATCGGCCAGGTGGCAACCCTAGTCACAATGTCAGTAGGAGCTTTAGTTTTTTACTGCCCAAGACTTTTCCTGGTGTCTCAACTTGCACAGTGTTCCACACAGGAGCATTGGGCTGTTTGATCCTGTACCTTATTATTGAATAACTGATTTTCCCTGGTATATTAAGATATGCAGTATAGATATCTTTCACTACTTGTATACACAGTGTAATACATCTTACAACACAACAGACGGCAAAATAAAATAAATGTAAACAGTTCAAAAGATGAAGTGCCATGTTAATAGACACAAGCGGGAAAAGGTACCCATAAAGCTTCAAGTCTAAATGGTATTACATGGGCTTCAAATAACTGTGGCAGCCCACCCTTAAAGGAATTCAACCCTAAACTTAAAAAAACCCTACCCCCTACCCTAAATAGATACCCATCCCTCCTCCCCCCAGCCTAAGTATTACCCAGGGCAAATGCCCCTAACGTTTTACTTTCCCCTCAGTGCAGATTCAGGCATCGTAGTTCACGGGCGCCATCTTCAGCCGCTTCAGTAGTCTTTGTAATGAGACCGGCACTTCTGCAATTTTCTTGAGTTTCGTCGCATGCGCAGTTATCGCGAAACAGAAAATTGCTCCCAACTGCACATGCACCAACATGCCGGTCTCATTCCGGAGATTTACGAAGAGAAGAAGATGTCGCCCGTGAACTCCAATGCCTGAATCTGCACAGAGGGGTAAGTAAAACTTTAGGGGCATTTGCCCGGAGTAACACTTAGGCTGGGGGGAGGAGCGTCAATATAGGGTAGTGTTTAGTGTTGAATTCTCCTTTAAGGACATGAACAAATGTTGGTTCTCAAAGGTGAGCTTGAACCCCAAAATTCTGAACACGAACCTATTAAATACATTTAGTGGGTCTCCTATTCACCAATAAGACTTGGAAGATGTTCACCTGAATGGTTAGGCCAACCAAGCACAGAATCCAGCACACAGGCAAGATGGATACCATATCAAGAGCCTTACATATATATATAGCCACCTTTCTGTTGTGCTGATGTTTGTTCTGAAGCAATTGGATCGGCACAGTTGCGCCTTCTCTTCAGTTCAATTTTAGCTGACCAATGGAATTATTCCATCAGGAACTATACACCAGGAGTATCTTTCTGAGCATCCCTCCAGCTGGCCATACATGCCTAGATGATCAAAATACTGTCCTTATCTGGCCATGTATGGTCATCTTAAATGACTAAAAAGCTACAGACAACAATTGCACTGGGGACATATGACTTTATATATAGGTTTATATGACTTTATATATCGCCTATGTACAAAGGTAACGGTGCTTAGTGAGCAAATGTGCTAAAACACAGTTATGCAAGTAAGCGCGCTCTATGTAATTAATGTAATATATGAGATTACATTAATGGACCTAGGAGTTCAAATAACATGTTTATTTCTTTTATTACTCAACAATACAAGTTAAAGGGGTTGTTCTCCTTTAAATCAACTTTTTAGTATGATGTAGACAGGGACCCCCAACCTTTTGAATCCGTGAGCAACATTCAGAAGTAAAAGGAGTTGGGGAGCAACACAAGCATGAAAAATGTTCTTGGGCTGCCAAATAAGGGTTGTGATTGGCCGATTAATAGCTCCTATGTGGATTGTCAACCTACATTGAGGTTCTGTTTGGCAGTGCATCTGGTTTTTATACAACCAAAACTTGCCTCCAAGTCTGGAATTTACAATTTTGGTTGATAGGGTCCAAATTCCCCTAGCAACCATGCATTGGTTTGAATAGGAGACTGAAATATGAATAGAAAGAGGAGTAATAAAAATTAACAATACTTTTGTAGCCAGACAAAAGATGGCGCCAGTGACTCCAATTTGAAAGCTGGAAAGAGTCAGAAAAAGTCAAATAATTCAAAAACTATAAAATTAAATAATTAGCCATTCTACAACATAAAAAAACATTGTGTATGAGTTAACATCTCTTTTATTGGTCTAAAGTACAATTTGTTGGTCCCAGTGTTTGTCCTTGGTGTAATCTGGGTGCCGTCACTTTAACAGCTGCAGTTGAAATACACAACATAATCCCATGTTTCTCATTTTCTATTCTATCTTTCTGCTCTGTTTCCTTCTTTCCTTTCAAAGGATTACCATCTTGCTCTTTTATTTAAGGTATTTATTTAAGCATGTTTATATTCAGACTTTGTTTTCACTTTTTCCTCTTTTTTTTTATTTCAAATGTATACATTTTGTTTAATACATTGAGTTGAGAGTGTACCAGTATGAAGAAATAAAACATATTGTCAACACTTCAAAAGTCAAGGTGATTTCCTTGCCCGCCCATAATTTACAAATGCAAATTAGGATTTGGATTCAAGGCCAGATTTAGATAGCAGGTGCCCCTAGGCCTGCTGCCGTTCATCACCCCGGTCCCCTCCCCTTTATTTGTGCATGTCCACAAATCTTCTTCATTGGGTCCAGAGCACTGGGGATTGGCACAGGATTTTTTTTCCTGCACATGCCCAGTGTTTCTAAACCAGAATGGATGAGTTTGGGCAGAATGCTGCCCCCTAAAATCCTGCTGCCCTAGGCCCAAGCCTTGGTGGCCTTTCCACAAATCCGGGCCTGTTTGGATTCGGTTCAGCCAGGCACAAGGATTCGACCGAATCTGAATCCTGCTGAAAAAGGCAGAATCCTGGCTGAATTCCGAACCGAATCCTGGATTCGGTGCATCCCTATTTTATATAAACTAAATCAAGTGGGAAATATACTAGGAAAATAAGGCTAATGTGAGTTAATCCCACAATTGCAAGTTCTTAGAAGACCTCTCACAGCAATTTTACATTATATGTGTTTTTCCTACTCTGGTATGAACTAGGGATGCCCGGATTTTTGGGCAGGCCACATAGGCCCGGGCCTAGGGTGGCAAAATGCTGGGGGCGGCATGCTGGCCGCAACTGAACCTGTCACCACCTGTACTTTGAATCCGCCCGCCACCAGATGAGCAGGTGGGGGGGTGAGCGAAATCCGGACCAGGCGGAGAGGTGTGCGGCCTAGGGGCACACATTTTAGATATCCGGCACTAACCGAATCCAGGATTCGGCCTTTTCCAGCAAGATTTGAATCTGCCGGAATCCTCGTGCCTGGCTGAACCGAATCCAATCCTAATTTGCATATGCAAATTAAGGGCGGGAAGGGAAATCACTTGCCTTTTCGTCACAAAATAAATAAGTAAAAAAAATGTTACCACTTTTTCTCCTTCCTGCCTCTAATTTGCATATGCAATTTAAGGTTCGGTATTCGGCCAAATCTTTCACGAAGGATTTGGGGATTCGGCCAAATCACAAATAGTGGATTTGGTGCATCCCTAGTGTGAACCTGCCAGAGCTAAAGGTTTTGGGCTGGAATTCATGGTTCTCTCCCATGCATCAGAATGTCATATGCAGTATCTGTGCAGACATAAATGTTATTAAAACGAATATGTGAGCCTGAACGTACAATTTCCTTTTCTTATTATACCAGGACACAGGACATCCCTGCACCGCCAACAATCCCGCCAGCTGTCAGAATCCAGTGTCTCCCCAGCACTTTATTGACCTCTTCAGGTTTTGATTGTCACATCCGATTCCTCTATCCTTTTTTTTTTTTAATGTCTGTTGTATTAAAATAAAAAATTAAGATACAATATGACAGAAAACAGAAAAATGCATTTTAAAATACTAGGGTTGCACAGAATCTAGGATTTATAGCTTCAGCTGAATCCTCCACCTGTAATTTGCATATTTTAATATTAACAAAATCCTAAAATATTTAGATAGATATAGATACAAATTTAAAGACTACATTGAATCACTGAGTTGGGCATTGTTACTAGCTGTTATTTAAAGGAGAACTAAACCCCCCCACCAAAAGCCCCCCTAATCTTGCAGGCATTGCGCCTCTCCCACCCATGTGCTTTAGTGTTAAAAAAAAAACCTTTTAAAAATTTCATCCCGATTCCTGACTTGGCCCAACTGTGCATGCGTCGGCAGGCTTTGTGACAGCGAAGAGATCCAAAGACGACGCGAAGATCCGCAAGATGGCGACCAGGAGCTCCACTGAGCTTCTCTGAATTGAAAGGACCAGTAACCTAAAAAATCATTTTAAAAAAATGAATTTGTACTTATTGAAAAAAAAAAACCAAGATGCAATGAAATTTAAATTCGCAAACTTTATTAAGAAATAACTTACCCATTCTCCACTTGCACTCCTCTTCAGAAATGGCCACAGGGCAACGATCCATCGTGTGGCGCTCGATTTCTCCTCCCTGGCTATCTCCTATACAAGGCAGGGAGGGGAAACTGAGCGCCGCACGATGGATCGTTGCCCTGTCGTTATGTAGAAACTATTTTTTTTAAAACATTTTTTTACGTTACTGGTCTTTTAAGGGTCAGAATTTTTAAAAGGTTTTTTTTTTAACACTAAAGCACATTGCGGGGAGGGAGAGGGGGTTGCTTTTGGTGGGGGGGTTAGTTCTCCTTTAAACACTTAATGAGAGTGATTTCTGCTGATTGAGACCAAAATGTTACACCTTTTATTTAAGCATACTTGATGCTTTTTGATCATTCCTTTTGTTGACACTAAAATGATACCCGTTTGTATTCCCAATGCTTTGCCACGGTGCAGACGTTTATTATCGCTGCATTATTTCATTATCTATCCTTTCACAAAAATGCCCATCAGATATACCTGCTTCCCATCGCTCTGCTTTTTTCTTATTATTTTTCCTACAGAAAGCAATTTGTGTGCAGGTCTGGGATCTATTTTCCAGAATGCTCAGGACCAATTCTGTTAAGCATAAAAATCCCAAAAACTGTGCAAAAAAACCCCAAAAAAAGACTGTGAAAATGATTTATTAAATCTTCATTTCAATTTAATTCTGTTAAAAATAACAAACGTTGTTATTCTGCTAAACTCTTGAGAACAGGGTTTTTTTTTGTATGAATCCTAATCTACTAAAAAAACGACAGTGGAATTGTCAAAATAAAAAAGAATCTATAGACTAGTTTTATACCCTACAAACTGCAATTTATTTTCTACAGAGATATTAAAGCTGCGCCGCTGATCATTTTCTCTCTGTTATCATCTAATTGTTTAATTTATTTTAATTTTTAAAAGTTGTTGTTATGTCTGTTCTTTTTTTTTTATTATTAACTGCGCATGTGATAATATTGAATTATTGTTCATATTTTTAGCAAGGAATAATGTATCTGCTTATAGGGATGTAGCGAACTGTTCTGCTGCGAACTAGTTCGCGCGAACTTCGACCGCTCGCGTCCGCCGAATGTTCGCGAACGTTTGGGAACGTTCGCATTTTGAGTTCGCGTTCGATTCGAATACAAGTCGTTCGACCATTCGACCATTCGAATTCCTTCGACCGCTAAAAACGAACGATTTCCATTCGTTCGAACGATTGTAAGCATTCGATCGAATGAAAAGCATTCGATCGAATGGCTTCGATCGTTCGATTCGAATGAAAATCCTTCGATCGAATGATTAAAATCCTTCGATCGTTCGAATCGAACGATTTTAGCGGGTGTTCGAAGTTCGCAAACTGTTCGCGAACGTTCGCATTTTTTGCCGGTGTTCGCGAACGGCGTTCGCGAACACCAAATCGGCAGTTCGCTACATCCCTATCTGCTTATGGAAGGCAGCAGTTGTGATAGTAAGTGATCGACTTGGGGTAATGTGCAATGTATTAGAAGAAGGGGCCCGGTGTTAAACATTTCAACTTCAATATGATCAGCAAGAGTTTAGTCAGCACTCATACCTCCGAAATTCTTTTCAGCTGGTAAAAGTCTCACAGTTTCCACCACCAACTGGTTTTCGAATCCTTTGTATCACAGACCGAATCAACGAATATATTTTCTTAAAACGGTTTTAATTGAGACATAGGCTCTTGACCCAGATAAAACACAACGGTTCAGACCTGCATAGGTCTTTTTTCAAGCCCAAACAAAAAAAAAATTCATTATGATACTCCAACCTTAGTGGGGCAGGGGAAGTAATTCTATGGTATAATCTGTTGAAGGATATGAAATTGAGCAAGAATTGTATTGTGACTGTTGTAAGCCAAAATGCAGTTTAATAAAATGCATATTGTGTTTATTTGTTCTGTACTTAACTGGACCACTTAAACCCATGAAACAAATATGAAGGAAACAAGGAAAATAGAGGGTCACCACTTGCTGCCAACCCACTCATAGAATTCAGCAGAAACTTAAAGGAGCAATAAAGCCATAGATAAAAGGTAGTATCCCTGGAGAGGCTTCCCTCCCCCCCAAACCGCACCAGTGGGCCAACCCTCTACTGGCCCCTGTATGTTCTCTCTTGAGAGGGGGTTTGGAAGGTTCCATTCTGCATCTCCTGTAAGCAGCTGCTGCTCTGGACCTGGATTCAACTGCACATGCTCCATGTCTGAAATTACTTGCAGTGTTCTTCTTTTTTCCTAAATACGTAATGCAAATGGTGCAGTATTGGGAGGGGGGTTTCGCACTGCACAGTTGGACAGCAATGATCTATTCTAGACAGCACCGCACCGGGTGCAGAAGACCGTACTAAATAGGATGACACTGTTTTGAAGGCAAGACCATTTTCCCATAAATGGTCTCCAAATGGAATAGGTTTGGGATCCCCAACCTTTTGAACCCGTGAGCAACATTCAAAAGTGAAAGGAGTTGGGGAGCAACACAAGCATGAAAAATGTAATTGGGGTGCCATATAAGTGCTGTGATTGGCCATTTGGTAGCCCCTATGTGGATTATCAACCTACATTGAAGCTCTGTTTGGCAGTACATCTGGTTTTTATACATCCAACTTGTCTCCAAGCCTGGAATTCAAAAATAAGCACCTGTTTTGGGAACACTGGGAGCAACATCCAAGGGGTTGGAGAGCAACATGTTGCTCATGAGCTACTGGTTGGGGATCACTGAATAGGTAATGAACTGTATAACATATGGCATGTACAGTAGTAGCATACCTCCCAACATTTTGGAGATAGAAAGAGGAAAAAAAAAAGATTTGCCAGGTGTAGCGCGCCATAATTTTTTTTACAACGCCTATTTTTGTGGGCACACACCTTAGTTACCATGTTCATTTTACAATATTTGACAGGTTATGAAAGTTTAAATACATTTTTGTGGTTTTTTTTTATGTGTTAATACAGTTTTGCTAATGAAGGTGAATTGCCCTTTAAAGGAAAACTATACCCCCCTGAACAATGTAGGCCTCTATGAAAAGATATTGCATCAAACAGCTCATATGTAAAACCCTGCTTCATGTAAATAAACCAGGTCCGGACTGAGAATTAAAATAGGCCCTGGCATTTCAGGTACACAGAGGCCCAATCAGCACACATAGATGCCCAAACGGCCCCCACCAGTCCATTAAATAGAGACTTTCTATGGCACCTTATAGCAGCCCTTCTGGAACCCACAGATTGCCAGTCCGGGCCTGAAATAAACCATTTTCATAATAATATACGTTTTAGTAGTATGTGCCATTGGGTAATCATAAATAGAAAATAGCCATTTTAAAAAATAAGGGCCGCCCCCTGGGATCCTATGATTCACGGTGCACACAAACAAACTATACTTGTTAGGTCACATGAGCCAATTAACAGACAGAGTTCTGCCTTTTGCTTTCACACTTCTTCCTGTTACAGTTAGAGCTGCAGTATTTCTGGTCAGGTGATCTCTGAGGCAGCACACAGACCAGCACAAAATTGTGGTTCAAGGCAATATATGTAAAAGGGCAATATTTACTTAAATATATTCCAGTTTGATAAGATTCTTTAGTCAAAGTCAAAGTAAACTTTATTGTCATCTCAGCAGTATATGAATACACAGTGAGACGAGACGACGTAGCTCCAGCTAGTACATATCACAAAAAGGCACTTAGGATACACAATAAATATGTAAACATTGGAAATGTGCAATATATTGGCAGAAGTTGGATATATACATGTGTACACCTTTAGAATTTGTTCACAAAGTTAAGTTCACAGTTCAGGTGTGTCTGGAATGTAGTGGGAGGGCAGGCAGTGAGTTGAGGAGTCTGATCGCTTGCGGAAAAAGCTTTTACCTGGCCTGGTTGTTCGGGCTTTAATGCTGTAAAAGCGTCTGCCAGATGGGAGCAGCGTGAACAGTCGGTTTGAGGGGTGTGTGTGCAGTGTGTGCAGAGGGGTGTGTGAGTCCAGTGCAATGCAGGAGGCCTTTCTTGCTCAGTGCTTGTGGAAGATGTCCTGCAGTGATGGAAGAGCCACTCCAATGATGTTGCCAGCTGCTTTGACAGTCCGCTGTAGACTTTTCTGGTCAGCAGCGCTGGCACTACTGAACCAGACAGAGATGCAGCGCATCAGGACACTCTCTATGGTGCCCCTGTAGAACACTGTGAGTGTGGGAGGCGGAAGGCTGGCCCGTTTCAGTCATCTTAGGAAGTGAAGTCGCTGCTGAGCCTTTTTGGTGATGGAGGCGGTGTTGGTGGTGCAGGTGTAGTCATCAGAGATGTGGACTCCCAAGAATTTGGTGTTCTTTAATGTCTCTACCATGGAACCGTTGATGTTAAGTGGTGTGTGAGCAGGGCGAGTTCTCCTGAAGTCGACGATCATCTCTTTCATTTAATCCTCATTCAGTGACAGGTTGTTCTCACTGCACCAGATTGCCAGCTGCTGAACCTCATCTCTGTATGATGACTCGTCGTTGTGGTTGATGAGCCCCACCACAGACTTGTCATAGGCGAACTTGATGATGTGGTTTGAGCTGTGTCTAGCTGTGCAGTCATGTGTCAGCAATGTGTACAACAACGGGCTGAGAACACATCCTTGAGGAGCTCCTGTGCTCAATCTGATGGGGCTGGAAACATTGTCACCGATACAAACAGACTGAGGCCTCTCTGACAGAAAGTCCAAGATCCAATTGCACAAAGAGGTACTCAATCCCAGCTCGCTTAGTTTCCCGCTCAGCTTTTGAGGGAGGATGGTATTGAATTCTGAGCTAAAGTCTATAAACAGCATTCTCACATAACTGTCTTTCTTGTCCAGATGAGTTAGTGAGAGGTGGAGAGCAGAAGAAATGGCATCCTCAGTTGACCTGTTTGGTATGCAATTTGATATGCGAATTGTAGTGGGTCCAGTGAGCGGGGGAGGATGCTCTTGATGTGTGCCATCACAAGTTTCTCGAAGCATTTCATGATGACCGGGGTTAGTGCAACAGGGCAACAGGGCGGTAGTCATTCAGGCAAGTTACTGAAGACTTCTTTGGCACTGGAACGGTGGTGGTGGACTTGAAGCATGTGGGATGATCATCTGGTTTAGCGATGAATTGAAAATGTCAGGGAAGACATCAGCCAGCTGATCAGTACAGTCTCTGAGCACACAACCAGGAATGTTGTCTGGTCCGGCAGCATGCCACTTAACGTGATATAAACTTAAATGTTTATTTTGATTGTATCGTTTTCCTTGAAGCTGCAAGTCACAGTTTCCCCTGCTTATCTTAAATTGTTATAATTGTTTCTTTGCTTATCTTAAATTGTTATTAATGTATCTTAGTGCCCCTGCCACGTATTCTGGGCTCTCTGCCAAAAGCCAGTTAGGTTTTAAAAACATTGTATCTTTTTCTGGCTGTTCAGCGCAGGAGATCAAAGAGAAAGTTGGGACATTTAAGTAACAATCTGGGACTGTGGGTTGAGCTGTCAAAAGCAGGACTGGCCCACAAAAAAGGGACAGTTTGGAGATATGCAGTAGAACCCTGTCTTTACATTTCTCAAGCGACTGAGCCAAAAGAACATGAAATTTTGAAAAACGTAAGATCCAAGAAAAAACAAACATAGTGTACGACAACAGGACATGAAATATCGGCAAATAATATAGAAAATTATAAATTCTTGGGACATAAAATCGGGGATCTAATAATGTATCACCCTTATTGAACCAAATAGTGGGGTTTTAACTGGTTCATTTTTCAGTATTGTCCTCTCCAGCACCTGATTTCTAAAAAATGCTATTTTTCAAAAAGCTGTATTTTTGTGCATCCTGAATAGAAATGCAGTCAGCCTGCAGCACCCAAGTAGGACTGGAAATAAATTTACCCCTGTTCTTATTTGTGGGCAGCAACACAACTGCCAAAAGAGCTTCTTAGGCAGTGGAGCCTTTTTGTTGTTACAGAATCATCCCTGGGTGATGTTGATATATATGAAAAGAGATTATTGGATGCATTTAAAGGGCGACTATCATGAAATCAATAATCGCAGAAATGAAAGGCTCCCAACATTATGTAATATTATGTCTTTTATTTTAAAGCATTTTTGTTAAACAAATATATTTGAGAATATTATTATTTTCATCATAGTCTGTAAAATTTGATTTTCACGATAGGTCCCCTTTAACCCACAGATCAGCAGATGTAAATATAACGTGAGTGCTGTAGAAATTATACTTCGACGTGGCAAATAATTTACTAGTAGTTCTAGTAGAGTAATGGAAAACCAACAGTCAAGACATGCTGCTCATTCTGTGTCATTGAATCATTTATTTGAGGCTTGTTCCAAATAATAGCAGTGGTCACAATAATAATGATAGCTTGTTCCAAATAATAGCAGCGTGGTGTTCAATTAATGAGGTCATGAATTCTGTGAAAAAAACAGGTGTTAATTACGGCCGTTATTTAAGAAAGGAAGGAGCAAATGTTGTGCATGTGGTTATAGTGCATTTATCTCTGAAATCTGAGTAACATGGGTCGTTCCAAACATTGTTCAGAAGAACAGCGAACTTTGATCAAAAAGTTGATTGGAGAGGGGAAAACATATAAAGAAGTGCAGAAAATGATAGGCAGCTCAGCTAAAATTATCTCAAATGCTTAAAATGGCAACCAAATCCTGAAAGACGTGGAAGAAAACTGAAAACTACCATTCGTATGGAGAGAAGACTATCCAAAATGGCAAAGACTCAGCCAATGATCAACTCCAGGAAGATCAAAGAAGGAGTAAAGTTACCTGTGATACTGTTATAATTAGAAGACGCCTATGTGAAGGCAAGCTATCTGCAAGAAGCCCCACCAAAGTCCCATTGTTAAAAAAAAAGACGTGCTGAAGAGCTTACATTTTGCCAAAGAAAACATTGACTGGCCTAAAGAGAAATGGCACAAATTTTGTGGACTGATGAAAGCAAGATTGATCTATTTGGGTCTAGGGGCTGCAGTTTGTCAGACGACCTTCAAACACTGAATTCAAGTCACAGTACAGAGTGAAGACAGTGAAACATGGTGGCACAAGCATCATGATATGGGGATGTTTCTCATACTATGGTGTTGGGCCTATTTATCTCACACCAGGGATCATGGATCAGTTTCAGTACATCAAAATACTTGAAGAGGTCATGTTGCCTTATGCCGAAGAGGAAATCTCCTTGAAATGGGGGTTTCAACAAGACAATGACACCAAACTCACCAGTAAATGAGCAACTTCTCGGTTCCAGACCAACAAGATTGACATTATGGAGTGGCCAACCCAATGCCCAGACCTTAATCCAATAGAAAACTTGTGGGTGACAACAAAAATGCTGTTTCTGAGACAAAAGCAAGAAATACAGAAGAATTGTGGAAAGTAACAGGTGCCAGAAGTTGGTGGACTCCATGCAGCACCGATGTGCAGCAGTTCTCAGAAACACTGATTATACAACTAAATATTAGTTCAGTGATTTAAAGGAAAGCAAAATCTTAAAATATTTTTCAGTTTTTACTGTGAATGTTTGAGTTTGTAAAGAAGAATGCAGACACTGCTATTTTTTTGGAACAGCCCAATATTCCCTTTTCTTCACTTTTTGTAAAGGAATAACAAATTTGATACATTTTTCTTCATGTTTTGATTTGGAATAGGATGTGCAGAGTTTCCGGTGCATTTGTGTATGGAAATAAAAGCTATTATAAGGATTTTGAGCTTTATTCATTTTTTTTAAACACACTGCTATTATTCTGAACACAACTGTACATTTAACACTATGACTTAATTGTATATTTTGTCATAATGTGTGTTTTCCCAAAGTTACTTGGAACTGTTCGGCCTTGTAAATTTATTGATTTCTTGTGCAGTGCTATGAAAATCCAGCATTGTACTGCTGCCAGGTAAGCTGTAAAAATGGCAGTTGCTGTTTGCACTTTGTTCCTGGAGATGTTGCTATGTGCTACGCCAGTTACCAGCAGATATAAATAGGAACTGGGATTCTACAAGCACTAAAGCTTCAGCTTTCTAACGAATGGAAAAGACCGTGTGCATAGGGTATATGTAATATACAACAAGAGGCACTAGATGGCAGCATTGAGTCAACTTTAATGTTCAGGCTGTGAGCTATGGAGGAAACTGTAGATGAGGCTCTGCCCTGTATAATATATACAAAAGAAATAGAGACACAATGCTGATGTATCAGTACAGTTCTAGTCAAGCCCAAACCCAGGCAAAATGAAACAGTGAGTTCTGGTGCAATAAGTTCAGTATATAAAACATGGCATTTTTAGCCCTATTCATTTTTAGTGTTTAGTTCTCCTTTAAGCTGTGAGTCTAACTTCTCCCAAGGGACCTCCTTATCTAAATGGTTACAATTACTTATTTGCTTATCTCAAAATTGTTACAAAGTATCTTATCTGAAGCCAATTAAGTTAGAAACTGTGTTTCTTTTTTTTAAGCTGTTCAGTGCAGAGAATATGGAACCCTCTCAGCTCCCCTATTCACCTAATACAAAGCGCTGCAGTCCCTTCCTGGCAAAAGCGGCATCGAAACTCAGTGACTCCGCCCCTGAAATATCATAACCCCACCCCTGAAATGGCACAACCCCACCCCCCAGGCAGCTGGTTGGATCATGGCAAAACACTCCCTGGCAATACTGAATTTTCAATAACAAATCTGGCACATGGGCAACAGCCTTATAAACATTATTAAGCATATAAAAGTGCAAAAGGTTTCAGGTGACAAATGCATTGTGTCACTACTACAGTATCTTTTATGATTATTATATACATTGTTATTGTGATACACACTGGGTGCTGATTTTAGGAACAATAGTTGTAGAGAGTTTCTGCATCGCTCTGATCATTTCCCTGTCATCAAGTGCCGATGTTCCCCTTGGCTGAGCGGTTTGTAGGCAGGTGAGAGCACTGCTGCTTTCTTTCCTTTTCATGCAATTCCACATTGTTGGTTTTGTGATGTTTCTGGCTCAGTTCTCTTTGTCTTTCAGCATCTCCGACTCTTGTGTTGGTTGAGACCTTCTGACTCCAAAGGGAACAGCAGAGACTGAATGTTGCACAACTGATTAACGGCTCGTTTGTGTTTGTGAGTGTGCAGCCCATGTAACATAGTAAACAACTGCCATTTCTTCTGATACGTATACTGTAAAGCTTAGTTTATCTGAAATAGCTCATATAGTATAACAACAAATATTCCACCTTTCTTGGTTACGTTTTCTTTTATCTGAAGTTTAAATAGCGACTGTAACATCACTCTAATAGACTGATTTATAGAAGGTATTCTCCAGCTCAGATGTAGTGTTCTCTTTCACTTGCTGAAGGCAGGTGTCAACACTTGCACATGTGTGGCCTCCTCCAGTGCAGTTTTAGCAGACCCTGCTGTGGAACAAAGGCATTTGATGATAATTTCTATTGGAAGGTAGAGGGGGCATCAGCAAATTGCAGCTCTCCTTAGCTTCCATGTAGAAATACTTCCCTCCTTTATTTGAGAAATGGACCCCAAGTAGCCCAGGGCACTCAATGTCAACTTCATTTCGAAAGTTATTGGTTTTATATTGCACAATTGAAGGAACATAAACATTAGGTCCAGAAGCAAAGCCAGATAGTTTTACAGAAGACTAATCACATATCAAACAGACCTGTTGTTCGCCCCAACAGGACCTGGGAAAATACCCTGAGTTGCAAAAAAATAATGGATAATTTGAGCCCATCATAGGCCACAAATGCCCCTTCTTTGCATCTATACTTGATCATATAGCAGGTCCTGTTCACAACCCGACTTAAAGAATGTTGGCTTTTTAGCAGTTCAAACAGGGCAGGGGAAGAATTCCAAGGACGTTTAGACAAGTCCCACTTGCCAGTGTATTTAACATTCCCAGATGAAAAGCCAGACAATGAGAGGTGAAGACCTAAGACAAAATATTGTATACAATTTGAGAGGAAACTACCATTGTAATGGGTATGGTATTATACATTGATACTTTACTTTCCAAGTGGAATAAATGTAGAAGGCTCTCCAGTCTTGAATTTACTGTCTAAGCCATTAGTCCACAACCGTTTTTACGCGTGAGCCACATTCAAATGTAAAAAGAGTTGGGGAGCAACACAAGCATGAAAAATTCCACGGGTGCCAAATAAGTGCTGTGATTTGCTATTTGGTTGCCGCTATTTGCACTAGCAGCATACAAGAGGATTGGTTTGACAATATATCTGGTTTTAAGCAGCCAAAACTTGCCTCCAAGTCCAGAATTCACAAACTGCCTTGAAGCCACTGGGAGCAACAGCCATGGGGTTGGTGAGTCACTGGTTGGGGATCACTGGTATAAGCCATCACTACCACCATCTGTACATATCTTAGTGGCCTCAGTGTGGAAACAGTTAAAAACATAAGCACTCTGCTCAGTGAAAAAAGGCATGGATCACATATATTGCCGTCGAGGTCAAAGTAGACTGGACCTAGGACTTAAGCTTTAAAGGGGAAATGGCCAAAAGCTGTGGAGGGGGGGATGATGGGACAAGACATTCATTATTCATTATAAAGTCATTATTGAATAGTCCTAAATTATTGAAAAGCCCTAAATTCTATGTTTGCCATTCAAATTAAACCCCCAGTGGTCCCACACGCCTTATACCATAGTAACATGGCAGCCAAAGCTGAAGAATAAAAAGGACATTTCCAACATATATACACTGCCGAAATTCAACCCCATTTTAAAAATTAAATACATAGAAACCTAGCAACCACAGCAACACATAGCAACATATGACCTATTAGTGATGTCCAGTTTATTGCTCTTGAAGAGAAGACAACATGCCTCGGCTTTATTCATTCTCACTATGACACGTTGCCTTTCCTGCATTTCCCATCTCTGGGATTTATGTACTAAACCTGGGCAAAAGCAGCAACAGAGTGATCTGACTCCAGTGATCAGCGCTTGATTATGTTCCTCTCCATGGGGAAAGGTTCTGATTAATAACTCGGGGGACAATATACACCAGATTCATGTATTTGTCTTTGGAAATAAATGTAAATGTATTTCTCATTGTGCTGAGTATCATAAAATATCTTTGTCTTATTAGAAAATGTTTAGTTAATGGCGAAAAAAAGAAGTAGCCTTGAACCTTTAAGCTGGTGCAGTAAGGTCAGTATTTTAAATAAAGCTTTTATAGTCATCGTATTTTTTTTAGCCTTTAGTTCTCCTTTAGGGTAAGGACACACTGGACGATTTGTCGCCAACGTTTTAAAAAAGTAAATCGCGGCGACAAGACGATCGTCTTTTTTGAACAGACGATTCACAGCGACTATTGGCACAGAGCGATTTGTATCCCATTACTCTGTGCGGTACGTGCTCCACCTAAACCGGAAACGGTTTGTGCTTCCCGCTGTAACCTGGCGTCTTTACGTGCTTGCGTTCTTGCGTCATTGCGTTCGCATTGTAATTTGAATACAATTGCTGCTACTTATCTGTATGTGTGTGCGTGTCTAGGAGATTTCAGTGCTTTTCTAAGTACATGCTATTTCTGATAAATTGCTCGGAAAAGGGTCTCAGTGCGTTTTGGAGCTACAGGCGATTCACAAACGCGCTGTGGGCACAGGAGCTGGCGTCTTTCATTTGGTTTTGTTCAGAGACAAAACGAGCGATATGTCGCCGCGATTTGCTTTTTAAAAACGTTGGCGACAAATCGTCCAGTGTGCCCAGCGACAAATTGCTTCTTCTTTGGGCAACTAATGTCCCCGAATTGCCTTCCTGCTGGCTAGAATGTAAATCATGGCGGGATGGTTTTGGATCGATTTGGTTTTCCAAAGTCGCCCGAAGTTTCCTCTTGAGGCAACTTCGGGCGACTTCGGAAAATGAAGTGTTCTGCGTGCCATCCCGCCGGCTATTTACATTCTAGCTGGTGGGAAGGCGGTTCGGGGATATTAGTCGCCCGAAGAAAAAGCCATTTTTTCGCTGGGCGACTAATCTCCTGAAATAGCAGCGTGTCTCTGCCCTTAAATTTGAAACAGTGGGAGTTTTTCCAAAAAAGGTCACAGTGAACATTTCAGAATCAAAAAAAAATCTCCATACTCGTCATTTAATTGATTCAAACACTAGATGTGAAGTATATGATAGTTCCCTATAAACATGCCAGGAGAGGAAACCTATTAATAGCATGGAAGTTCTTCTGAAATTTTAAATGCTAAATAGCAGAATAAAAATGAGTCAGCTGCAATTATGGTTTCATAATATAAGGATAAAACAAGTTAAATGATGGGATCCAGAGCCAGAAATATTCAGCTAACCACTGATGTCCATGGTGGAACCCAGTCAACTATAGTTCTTTAGGAAAGAGACAGGTGTAATGAAGGGCTCGTAGAACGATGATGGGATACAAAATGCAACTTGCAGCTACTTTTACCATCTACAGTACATACAGTAGTGATGTCACACATTTTAGAAAATGCTGCACCATGGTGCTGGAGCCTTACACTTTTAATACTATTGTGTACACCAGGGGTCCCCAGCCGTTTTTTTTTTTACCAGTGAACCACATTCAATTGTAAAAAGAGTTGGGAAGCAACACAAACATGAAAAAAGTTTTCCTGGGATGCCAAATAAGGGTTGTGATTGGCTATTGGTGGACTTGTCCCCGTGTGGACTGGCAGCCTACACGAGGCTCTGTTTGGCAGTACACCTGGTTTTTATACAACCAAAGCTTGCCTCCAAGCCAAGAACTCCAAGGGGCAAATTTACTAGCGTTGTCTAATTTGCATACAGCGGGAAGTTGAATGGACGTATACTGTATGTTGCTGCAAATACATTACACTACACAAGCCCAGGAAAGCTTAATAAAAGAAAATAGAGTTGTTATATTGCCCTACACATGAGCCCAGTGTATAGTTTATGTGCCACATGTTAGGAAATGTAGGGGGGAAGCCGGTTACCCTAAAAAAATGTTTTACACTCTTTTCCCGAAAAAAGGAAAATACACCAGCGTTTTTTTGGGAAAATTTTTTAACTAAATTTTGAGGAAGTCCTATCTATTCTATTGTACTTCGCCTGGTCTTAGGTGGCGAAGGCAAGTCTGGCGCAAGAGGCAACGTTAAGTAACATCCGCATCTTAATGAATTTGCACAGTTATGTCCCTTAGCCAGAGCGCAACTTCGCTTGCCGATTGAGTGCGAATGAGCGCCAGCGTCAGTCTCTAACGCTAGCAAAGTTACGCCTGCGCCCGTTAGTAAATCGGCGAAGTACAGACGAATTTTCACCAGCGTTAGTCACTTCGACTTTAATTAAATTTGTCCCTTAAAAAGAACCTGCATTGAGGCCACTGGGAGCAACATCCAAGGGGTTGGTGAGCAAAATGTTCCTTGCAAGCCACTGGTTGGGGATCACTGGTCTAGACCCAGCACATACCCTGTAAAGTTTGGCAGGTGGCATTGTCTCAAACAGACCAAAACATGGCGTTTTCTGCAGTTCATTTGGGATTTGGGCTGATATGTGAGGGCAAAGGTTTTAGGGCAGAGACAGACGAGAAGATTGGGGAGATTTATCCCTTCTTCTTTGGGCGACTAACCTCCCGAACTGCCTCCCCGCCGGCTAGTATCTAAATCGCCGGCGGGATGGCACTCGGCATGGAGTTTCCCGAAACTGCCAAAAGTTTCTCAGAGTGCCATCCAGCTGGCGATTTAGATACTAGCTGGCGGGCGACTAATCTTCCTGAATCTACTTGTCTGTCTCTGCCATTAGGGGGAGCTCAGAAATGTTGTTTGCCAACCTCTGAAGGACTTCAGTTTGCCAAAAACAGAGGTCTGTTTCTCAGTTCAGGTGATGGCCAATGGATTCTATGGTTCTTTTTTAATCTAATCGTTACTCTTATCTTGCTTGTCCAAGCTGATCATAAGAAACTTTCTTCCTCATGGCGCTTACTCCTCCTCATCATTTTCATATCTTGACAAATCCAACTTGTACTAACTGACTCTGAAGATCTGATCCACAGTGCTTCACTGGCCTCATTAGCCTTATCTGTCATTCCACATCTGCTGACTTGTCATGACAGACCCCACTCTGGCTCCGCATAGCAGCCATAGACAGATTGAAATGACAGCCAGCTGATAAAAAGGCTGCTTCTCTGTATAACATGGCATAAGTAGAAGTCAATGAGCCCACAGCAATATATGTCCCCATCCAAAGCCATTTAGCCAAGAGTGGGGGAAACATCATCTCAAATCATTCAGGACCCCACTAGGACCGCAATAAAGCTGGTCATAGACACAAAGATCCGATCGTTCGAATCCTCGATTCGTACAATTTTCGGGCCGTGTGTGGAGAGTCCCGACAATATTCTTCCCACGGAGATTGGTCGTTTGGTCGATCGGACAGGTTAAAAGATTTCTGTCGGCTGCCGATAATATCTCTGCGTGTATTGCCGATCGTACGATTTTCAGAGGGAGACTGTCACTATCTTTTGTTGGATATAGATATCGTACGATTGCTGTCAGGGGCAGAACATTGGCTGATCTGTTCTTTTACTACTTTATTTGATCTGAATGGTTAGTGGCAGGTCAGGAGATGGGAAGTCCGATCGTTCAAGGATTTGAACGATCATATCTTTGCATTTATGGCCATCTTAAATCAAAAGTACTATGTCAGACCTGCAGCACCCTGTTCTGTGCACAAAGTACAAAAAAGGAGGGTTGTGGGTGCACTCCTAAGGCCATATAAAAACATATTTAAATACAATAATCCCCTGTCTAAAAAAAGAAAAACAGGGTTTTTTGTTACAAAGTTATGATCATAAAATTGGTAAGCCGCCATACCACGTCAAGGTAAACCCCATACGGTGGTCCCTAACCTGTTCACCTGTGATCAAAATTTAAAACCTTGGTTTCAATCTGTGGACTAGATCCTCCCCCGCCACCTACATATGCGGCTTTTGAAGGGGAGACTGCCCAGACCAACGCCCATAAAAAAAAAAAAAAGAATGATTGTGAAGAGACTATAATAAAGGCAAAGTAAAGTTGTATATATAAGTGCACACTTGTGTGTGAATGTGTGTGAGTATAAGTACAGGTGTGGGTATAGATGTAAATGGAGATGAAAAAGGAAAAGCTAAATGAGGAGTGTAATGTGTGTGAGTCTGTGCAAGTGTTACCTAGTGATAAGTGCAGCAAATATATATAAATATGAGTGCCTCACAGGTGTTGGTAATAAAAAGGCTAAAGCCTCCCCAGCCGTTAGCATTTGTGGCTTTTAAGGGAGAGAAATTGCCAGCGAAATTACACCAGATACCGTTAGTAAATCGGCGAACTCTGGCAAATTTTTCACCAGCGTTAGCTACTTCGCTCTTTAATAAATTTCCCCCAGTGTCTTAAGCTGGCTATTGATGAGTACATCCAATTTGGCCATATGCAGACCCGTAATGTGGGCCAATGCAAAGTTGTTAGCCAAGTACCACATCAATTCACCAATGAAGTCTTCAGCCAATGGAATTTTTAAAATTGCCAGATATCGATATTGTAGGACATCAGTGAGCCCTCCTTACATTGGCCAATAAGCTGCAGACTCAGTCTGGAGCTTATACAGTATTGGCCAGTGTATGACCAGCATAACCTTACCTGCAGCACTGGTTGTCTGTTTAGAGCATCTTTAATGTATTGATCTGTAGTTACATACTGTGCATAATATGTACATGTTCTTGACCCTGTGGGCTCTGTAATCCAGGTAAGCTCTGCAGCATCGACAGGAGTTCTGCTGCCCTACAGATGTTGTTAAACTGCAACTTCCAGCCGGCCATTGGAGAACTTTAGGTTGCCTGTACGTGGGAAGGTGCTATGGTCCTGCAGGCTATATTGATTGGCTTCCACCCTTAGCTGGAGAGAAAGAAAAAGGCACCATAAAACACAATTATTTAAATTGCTAAGGGCACAGTAGATGATTTTTAGCAACTGATTTGACATTCTTGGGGATTTTAGGGCCCGATTTGGCATTCAGGGACTCTGCTCAAACTGCCTCTAGCAGAGAATTCTATCATTAAATGTGAAGTGCTGATGGCTGATGACAGGGTCAGACTGGGATTAAAAAGCAGCCCGGGCAAATAAATCATAGCAGCCCACATGTAAACACACAATGGTCTTGTACTCATCCACTCATATACTGGGGTAAAACTGCAAAAAAGTATGTGCATATAGAGAGCCTCCTTTCTCCCTTAAGGGTAGGGGCACACTGGACGATTCGGGGAGATTTAGTCTCCTGGTGACTAATCGCCTCGTCTTTGCGGCGACTAATCCCCCCCGAACGCCTTCCCTCTGTCTTGCGCCAGCTAAAATGAAAAATCACCTGCGCTAAAGCACACGCGGCGCATCGTTTTCTGAAGTTGCCTGAGCAAACTTCGGGCAACTTCAGAATACGAAGCGCAGCGTGTCTGGCAATGTGTTGGCAATCGGCAAACGAGCGGATCTCTCCCAATATGCCCACATTGAGGTAGACGATATCGGGCTGATCTGATCGTGGGCCCTAGAGCCCAACGATCGGATCACAATGCTGTCCATACGGGCAGTCAGATTGCGGGACCGCATCAACGAATAGATGCGCCCACAATATGGCGAGATTTTAACCTGCCCAACCGAGATCTGGCTGACTTTTGCCCAGATATCGATCGGGGAAGGCCAATGAGCTGCCGACAAGGTCTGTCAGCAGCTTTTATCGGCTCGTGTATGGGGGCCTTGTGGTGAAAGTCTCCATAGCAATTCTTGAAACTGTGCTGAATTAATTGTACAGCCAATGTGTCTATGTAACTTTGTTATGGGTGAATGGAGGGTGGCCTGACCAAATGTTGGGCCACAGAGGTGGCTTTGAACCAAAAGAGCAAAACCTTGATTATAAATACATAATTGAAATTGCCAGTATCCCCAGTGTTAGAGCAACAGACATAGAAACAACATGGTTTCCCTGCAGGTGCCAGGCATTTTGTGTCATGTTTGTGTGTATTTGCATGCACTGGAGCTTGTGTACCTTACATTGTGCGTGACCTCTCCCTGCCCGCTGCATGATTTACACACACTTTGCTTGATTCAATTTGGCACCTGGTGAATATACTAGACCTTAATAAGAACTGTAGGGCTTCTGGGACAGATTTACTGTGCCCCTATTTCTCGTGCTTAATGCATTCATGACGGATGGGTTTGCCCTTGTTCTTCTTACTGGAACAGACTTCAGAGGTTCATATATTAATAACAGAGCAGGCCCTATAGCGACTTGGGATATCTGCCAATTTTTCATATGCTTGCTCCTATACTTTTCTTTATTAGGATAATTCAAAAATTTGGGGGTTTCACCAGACATTTGCTTACCCTTTAGGGTCTGGCCACACGAGCAGATTCTGAGAGATTAGTCGCCCCAGCAACGAATTTCCTCTTCTTTGGGGCAATTATCTCCCCCCGAACTGCCTTCCCTCTGCCCTCCGCCAGCTAAAATGAAAATCGCCTGGGTGAAGGCACACACGCTGCTTCGTTTTCCAAAGTTGGCCGAAGTTGCCTCAGAAGGAAACTTCGGGCGACTTTGGAAATTCGATTTTCATTTCAGCCAGTGGAGGGCAGCAGGAAGGCAGTTCGGGGAGATTGTCGCCCCCCAAAGAAGAGAAGATTTGTCGCTGGGGTGACTAATCTCCCCGAATCTGTTTGTGTGGCCAGACCCTTAAACGAATGAGGATAACCATGGTAGATAATACACACTTGTCTTCCTTCATCCACCGTCCATTCATTTAAACAGGAAGCTCACTGACTGGGACTCTAACACTCATCCTCCCGTTCCTGAGTGACCCAGGAGGGGGTATTATTCCCTTGACAAAGGTATATATAATGCAGGATTATACAGATTATTGAGTATGTAAGTAAAATTCCAACTGATGCTTCCTTTGGCTGGAAAGGGTTTATGGGAATTGTAGTTGAGTAGTAAGTGGAGGGGTACATGTTGGCCAGCTCTATTCTAACCACAAACAAAGTATTCTTCTCTTTTACAGACTTCAAGTAATCAACCAACAATAATAAACCATTCACTTGGTAATGAATAAACATATTATCCAAAGAGGCAATTAGCATATAGGCCGTAGTCATCACAATTTGTATTGTATTGGACAGACATAATATTAAAGGCTATTGTGATACTAAACTCTATAGTTAGTATAGATATGGGTATATAGAATTTATGTGAAAGTAGGGAGGGGTGTGTGTATGGATGCTGGGTTTTCATTTGGAGGGGTTGAACTTGATGGATTTTGTTTTTTAACCTGATTTAACTATGTAACTATGTATTGTATGAGGGCAATGGCCCGTTCTGATGTGTGCTGCTCACACTCCTATTTTAGTGCAAATGGACCCCTTGACATAACATCATGGTGATGCCTCCACTTTCCATGCCCCTGGGAAACAGTTGTGGTAGCGGAGAACAAAGCTTGGCTTGTTGAAGGAGAACACATTTTTAAAGAGCTCAGGATAATGGGGAAGATCAGGGTTACACGTCTATGAATGAGTTGCATGTTATGGGGCTAAATGGCTTTCTATAAGCGTGCTAATCAGTCCCTAGTTGGTCTTTTAGGGAAGATGGTAGAGAGAGAGCTATAGATATCCATCGTGACGTGTCTATCTGCACAAGGCATACGGCAGATCATTTGCATCAGATGCATCACTCCAGATTCTCTTTGCACACATGCAAGGGTGATATTTAATAGGATCATTTACTGACCTTGATTATGAGCCATTAGGGGGTATTCAAACAACAGTAATTTAAGACTGATTTTAGAAGCAATGGTGGGTTGTACAATCCTTGCGTGGTGGTTCCAATTAGTGATGGGTACATTTATTCGCCAGGCATGGATTCGCCATGGGGAAAAAAAAATTGTCGCTCGTCAAAATTGTTAGGATACCAATTGACTTTTCTGCATTTGTACAAAAGACTCGCTCGTGTAAAAATTGGCGATTGTCAAAATTATTCGGACGCCCATTGACTTTAATGCATTTGGACAAAAGAGTCACGCGTATAAAAATTGTCGCTCGTGTCAAAATTGTCACACGTCAAAAAATTTTGAAGCCCATTGACTTTAATGTGTTTCGGAATTTTTTTGTAGTTTCGCAATTTTTTCAGAGTTTCACGAATTTCTCGGCAAAGCGACATGGGACAGATTCGCCCATCACTAGTACCAGTGGGTGCAGCATTGTGTTTGCAGTGACTGAACCATTAAAATGCTCCCCTAATGTACATGGCCCAGGGGCGACACAAGGAGACGGCACCTTCGTTACAATGTAATCACATGGTCCATAAATGAAAGATACACAGAAGATACTGTATGCCCTTCAGCTCATGTTAATTATCAGCTCCCACTTTACTTTCTCTTTAGAAGTCCCTGGAGCAGAGTGCACATACCAACATTGCTTAATGGGTAGATCCCCTCCCTGTCAGTAGCTTGTTTAGCCTGTGTATGGGACCCACCAGCAGACCTCTCTAAATAATATCTGGACAGGTTTGATTTTAATGTCTACATAGACACTGCAGTGTAGTCCTCACCTGACAGGCCTGTGGGGACCTCTGTATGATCTGATCATTGGTCTTTGGGCCAAGGATTGGCTCATTCCAGTTTGGCCGGTGTCCAAATTGAGCCCATATCTGTCAGGTTTCATTTTCACATCCACAGTGCAACTCCGCTACTCCACAATCTGCTGGAAGCATACTAGCCACGATCCCCTGAGAGAGACTCACAATTATTAACGCTCCCTTCTCACTACCTCTTGGTAAGTGCAAACGGCCCGCAGGGGCGATACATCACTATCTGAATCATTTATATTTCAGAGCCACAACACCTGCAAAAAGAATGCCTATATGCCTACACTATATGCCTACACTATATGCCTACACTATATGCCTACACTACATGCCTACACTACATGCCTACACTACATGCCTACACTACATGCCTACACTACATGCCTATACTACATGCCTACACTATATGCCTACACTATATGCCTACACTATATGCCTACACTATATGCCTACACTATATGCCTACACTATATGCCTACACTATATGCCTACACTACATGCCTACACTATATGCCTACACTATATGCCTACACTATTTGCCTACACTACATGCCTACACTACATGCCTACACTATATGCCTACACTATATGCCTACACTATATGCCTACACTATTTGCCTACACTACATGCCTACACTACATGCCTACACTACATGCCTACACTATATGCCTACACTAAATGCCTACACTAAATGCCTACACTCAAGCGACAACTATGTGAGTGGTTCTAAATACTTATATATCATTTGTATAAGACGTACTACACTATATATTGCTTCCCTTTTTTTTAGGCATTTGGGGAAACATCGATTAGCAGATATCAGCGCACTGAACCTTGTTTAATCAATAGCCGTTGGTTATGTTCAACTTCAACAACAAGTAGAGGACCTATTATATCTCTTTCAACATGGTAAAGGGCTGGATTATATTAAGATAACAATGTCATAATCAGATGTATTTGTTCCCACAATACAGCATTTTGCCCCCAGATTTCCATATTGTATATGAAATTTCTGGTCAGCGGGACTTCGGAAGTGTCCCGACCAGTGTCATGTTTAAGAACCCCACTCTTTCCCACCCCACTGAGCCCATCAGTTAATACTTTCCCAAGTGTGGATTAATTTCTTGCTGACGCTTCTCCAGGCTATTGTTTTACAAGTGTACATTTGCTCTGGCATTTAAACGAAGTACCAAGCACCCTGACCTTCAGTAAAGCCCTCGACTTCAGCAGGATTTTCTGAAGAGCAATGAAGCCTAAAGCTTTCATAAAACCATCAATAGCAATCATACAGCTGAAAGCACTGAGCGGCCTCATGACAACTCTCGAGTCAGAGAGGGATCTTCAGGCACAATGCTAAATTAGTAAAAAGAAGCCAATGTAGGAGGAAACTAATGATCTCCGATGGAACAAATATTTCAGATCAGATCTGCTCGTATGTCTTTCAGCTAGTGTATATATATATATATATATATATATATATATATATATATATATATATATATATATATATATATATATATATATATATATTTCAACCATGTAGACCATGGATTTTGGTTGCTGCCATCCATATTCCACATATATATATCTGTATGTCCAGGGTAGTAAGCAGCGCACGTCGGAACTTTAAAAAATATTAATTTATTATCAAAAGTTTAAAAGCACATTGTAAGGATCGACGTTTCGGTCTGGGTCTGAGACCGTTATCAAGATCCCATCTGTTGTAAAAGACAATGCTTTATGCTCACACATAGAACACAACGGGAAATAAAGTCACCAACCCCCACCTTAAAGAAACATTGAGATTTAAGACATGATACAATACATTTCCATAAGTGCTAAATCGCAACAATGTTGCATATGAACAAATGATGATACAATTAATACAAACAACTTAAATTAAGGTACTACGGGGCAAATTCACTAAAGCGCGAAGCACCTAACGCTAGCGCAAATTTGCCAGCATGACGTCATTTCGTTACTTCACTGATTTACTAACGGGCGCTGGCGTAAATTCGCTAGTGAAGTGGACCTACTCTAGCGCTACTTCGCACCCTTACGCCAGGCGAAGTTGCGCTATGGCGAAGGGACATAACTACGCTAATTCACTAACTTGCAGATTTTACTGAACGTTACCTCTTGCGCCAGGCTTGCCTTCATAACCTCTGACCATGCGAAGTGCAATAGAGTAGATAAGGATTGCTTCAAAAAAAGTTTTTTAAGTGTGATAGGCTGAAAAAGATCGTACACTTTTTTGGGGTACCCTCCTTCCCCCCTACATTTCCTAACATATGGGACATAAACTATACAGTGGGCTCATGTGTAGGGCAAAATAACAACTCTATTTTATTTAATTAAGGTTTCTCAGGCTTGTGTAGTGTAATGTATTTGCTGCTACATATACGTCCATTGTACTTTAACTTGGCGCCGTATGCAAATTAGGCATCGCTAGCGTAACTTAGCTTTGCTTGATGAATTAACGCTAGTGTAACTTTGCTACCGTTCGCCTCCCTTAGTGCAACTTCGTATTTTAGTGAATTTGCGTAGCGCTGGTGAAACTACGCCTGGCGAAGTGCGGCGAAGTGCGGCGAAGTGCAGTGAAACTGTCGCTGGCGCAACTTGGGGACTTAATGAAATTGCCCCTATGTATCAGTCTTAGTTCCACATAAAGGGAGTATACAGAATATGACATGATAACATAGCAAAATTATCTCTGATTCAAAAAACATGATAGGGACAGTTGTTCATTGAGTCCATGTGGCGCTAGTGTATTTCATTTTTTTATCCAAAAACACTCCCTTTGGAGAAGCATCTCGGACCTATCACCATCCCTTTCAGAAGGGGTTATGTGGTCAATCCCAATATATTTAAACGTAGGTAAGTGATGGCCCTTTTCTAAAAAGTGTTTAGCCACAGGTTTTTTAATGTTTGATTGTCCCTAAATGGCGTACTTATTGCAGATCAATGTGCATCCATTCTAAGGTACAGAGTCTGATCCGTCTTTCCCACATATGAAAGGCCACAAGGACAGGTGATCAGATAAATAACATGAGTGGTAGTACATGTGATGAAGGATCTGATGGCAAAGCTTCTACCCGTATGTGGATGTGTAAAGGTGGCCATACACGGGCCGCTAAAAGCTGCCGACAGGCTGTGTCGGCAGCTTATTGGCCCGTGTATGGGGCCCCGTGACGGGCTTCACTGATCGAGATCAGGCCGAAAGTCGCATCGGATGGGACAGAAAATCCCGTCGGATCGCAGCCGCATCTATTAATTGATGCGGTCCCGCGATCCGACCGTCCGTTTGGGCATCGTTAGGATCCGATCGTTGGGCCCTAGGGCCCACGATCGGATCAGCCGATATTGCCCACCTCAAGGTGGGCATATCGGAGGGAGATCTGCTCGTTTGGCAACATCGCCAAACGAGTGGATCTCTCCATGTATGGGCACCTTTAAGCTCTGACCTGGAGTCATAAATCGACATGATGTGCAATTCGGACATCTGAAGCATCCCTTCTTCCTATTTGACAGCCAACCAGACTTTGTTTTTTAATAGCACCCTATCGGGTCGATGTTAACTAACAGGTAAGCTAAGCTAAGCCATCATGGGGGGACTCTATAATATTGGTTTTAATCCACTATCTGCCTGCAAAATATTCCATTTCTTACCCACCACATTTTTAATTTGCCCCGACACTCCTGCAAATTGTGAGGAGAACACAAGTCTATGTGAAGACTGGTCTCTCTTATCACTATCAATCTCTTTCCTTTTGGCCTTATATAGGGCTTGTTTAAGCAGCCTTCCCGGATAGCCCCTCGCTAAAAATCTATTTTCCATTTCCCTCAGTTGTATAGCCGTAATTTCATCTGTGGACTTTTCTGCAGCACTCTGCAGAATTATGAAATAGGGAGGGAGGATTTCATTGCCTCTGGGTGTTGACTATTAAAGTGTAACAATGTGTTATGTTTTTTTCTAAATAGAGAGTAGTCAAACCTATTTCCATTGCGGGTAATTTGTATGTCCAAAAACTGTACGCTGCTTGTACTGCCAGTGGCTTTAAATTTCACTGGACCATCCGAATTAATTAAATGGGTCACCATGGCCGTACCCGACACCTGCATATAAAAATCATTTTTGAATCTGAAATAGTTCATAGTGAGGTACATTTGTAATAACTGCAAGACAAATTCAACGTCGGGGCCAGAATATTCCTCAAATTGTATTACCGATCTACGGACAGACTCAACAGCCAAATCTTGAGGAATACATGTGTATAAATTAACAACATCCATTCTGGCCACTGTGATTACTTCATCTACCTCAATTGTAAACTAAGACTAAGCAAATGTGGGGTGTCTGGCAAGTATGATGGTGTGGCTTGTACAATGGGTTGCAATATTGTATCACCAAATATTCCGATAGGGTGAAGTAAGCTGTCCCTACTGGATACTATGGGCCGTCCCGGGGGTGATGCAGGATTTTTATGCACTTTAGGCAAAGAGTATAGAAATGGGCATTTTGCAAAATCCATTGTCAAAAAAGGCTTTAATTCATCTGTAATTAATCCGTTGTCAAAAGCCAATTTGATTCACTGATCCACCTGCTTTTTAAATTGATTGACAGGGTCACATTTCAGGATTTTATAGACATGTACATCAGATAACTGTCTAACAATATCATTGTGATAGTCCACATAATTCAACAAAACAATCTCCCCTCACATTTGACAAAGGGCGCTGCCCGAAACATGTTGTGTACCTCTATCCCCAATAAAGAAGTTATTGCATTCCAGTTGCTGCCTTGGATTTGTCCCACACCTCTACATATTTCTACAGATTGACCTTATTGGGATATCACGCACAGGATATCCCGTGGGAAAAATCCGACCCAGAGATTAGGTGAGCTTTACTTGTACTTTTAATTGTGTAATCCCCTCACCCTTATCAGCAGGGCGAATCACAATGCGGCTGTCATCCGACAGGGTTTTAATAGCTTTAATTTCAGATTTGGTGAAATTACTTCCGATGAATGGAAACACCTCGTTTTCTACATCTTGTTTAAAACGTTTAATAGCTGAATTTGTCAAAGGGGGATTAAACAAATATATATATTGTGTGGGGGAATAGCTCAAACCAATGGCTCAAGCCTCCCGTTGGCTCCACACATCCCAGCGGAACAAGCCCTTTGTATTCCACAAGAACAAATGAGCTTTATATATTATTTACATGGCTGCTGTTTGGAACATTGCTTGTTGTGGCATTCACATGAAGCCATAAATATTCTGCCCTGGGAAACAGCACTATCAAAGAATTTGAGTACAATGCTCTAATTCTCTCGTTTTGACTTTTAAATTGTCCGTTTGGGGCAGATTTACTAATGTTCAGAAAAAAATAACCTCCTTTTTCTGCATTCTAGCCAGAGAATAAACGTTTTTGTGCAGTTCACTTTTTTTTTTTCCACATGAAAATGAATGATATTATTCTCCTGCCCAGGGGACATTTTTGCTTGAAGAGCCAATATCAGAGAATTTCTTCTGATAATGAAAACAATATTTTAAGTGAATATTCGTATCTTTGCAAATGATTTTCCCATAGGTTTGCACCACCTTGGAGCAAGCTGAAGTTAAATGTAGGACCCCCGCCATCAAGGGTTACAGAGGTACTGAATTCTGGGGACACATGGCAGATGTGGGCTCTAAGATGGAATATCGCAGTTTGATGTTGGGGCTGATCAGGAGTGAGGGGGTTTGTGTAAATGATAGGCACATTTTGGCACACTTTGTAGTGGTCAGGGCAGATCAGGGGTGTAACTGAGCATGCAAGGGTATATTCTGCCATTTTACTCACTCAAGGGGTTCATGTAACCAGTGGGCTACTAACTACGGTCTTCTAGAGAAGCATCATTTTCACTTGCTACAACTTTTGTCCATTTTTATTTGAGCAGGGGAAATGCAGTTGCATATTGAAGAAACTTAAGATGATTGGCAGTTGAGGTGGGGATATACAAGGTCGCCCCTTGTGGTGAGGGATATCGGGCTGACCCGAGCGTGGGCTCTAGAGCCCAACAATTGAATCACAATGCTAGGAATGTAGGGGGTCAGAGCGAGAACCACAACAATGAACTGATGTGGTCCTTGATCCAATGGGAATTTGTAAACTTGTCCGATTAACATGTGCCCAATTTTGGGCCAGATATTGATCGGGGAATCCCATTGGAGAGCCCCATACACTGGCCAATAAGCTGCCAACTTAAACCTTTATTACCATTATTCGTATTAATACGTTTTTATAAAGGTCCAACATGTTCTGCATAGTGATGGGTGAATTTGCTTCGAATTTGCTTCGCTGAAAAATTGTGAAACGGCAAAAAATTTGCGAAACGGCAACGGAATTTTTACCAGCGAATTTCAGCACCCGTTTCGTGAATTTATTCGCCGGCAGCAAATAAATCTGGCCATCACTAGTTCTGCAGCATGGGAGTTGATCTTTATTGTTTGTATTGCTTTGCAAATACGTGGCCATGTACTTGTGGTTGCTGACTTGTTTCCTCCAGACCAAGATTGACCCATGTATGCTGCCCTTAGGAGGGCCAATCTTAAAAAAATGGACAGCTATGTATTGGGCAGGGTTGCAAATCTTATTGCAGAAATTGATTTATCTGCTAAACTTATGTGATGAGCAGATCTCAAAGTGTATGGCCATCTACAATCTCTCTGGGGTTTTGGTGACCTTGGCAAACATACAGGTAAAGTAGATGGTTTGAGTTGAGCGAGCCTAGGAACAAGATCAGTGTAGAGCTGCAGTGTAGAGACCTTCAAAATAATAAAAACAAAAGTTAAACTATTAAAAGACTTTTGGGTGATGTTGCCATTTAGTTGAATTTTCTAAGAAATTCATTTGTAAGTTCTCCCTCAGTTTTTGTATGTTGGATTATTATGGTGCTCCTGTTTCCCCCAGCTCCACTGGGTAAGGGATTGACCTGCATAACTGACAAAAGTCTGAAAAGATCTGTGAAATAAATCAGCTCTGTATAAAGGATAATAATAATAATATAAATGGAATTTTAGAGCCTGGTCATTCTGCCCATTTAAAACTCAAGCTTATAGGGCCTTATGGAGCTGCACCACATCACAGTGAGTTGTATACAGCATCAGGCAGATCAACTAAGAGGTTCCAAGATGCTGCTTCTGTTGGAGAATCCAAATGTGATTTCCTTGCAAAGGCATTACACTACACACTTTAAGATGTAACAATTACGATCTTTCTTGGAAAAGACCTTTCCAAAAAAGATTGTTTGTTTCAATACACATGTGTGGAGCTGAATCATCAGATATACAGGTAGAAACAATAGAATTTTACCTGTATCTGACGATGGCCGATGTTTGGGTGCCTTCAAAGGCACCGATCAAAATTCAAAAATCGACATGCCGACCAATATCCAAGTCTTCTGCTGATATTGATCTGCACTTTTCCCAACAAACACGCACTGAATATCGTATGAAAATTTGTTTTGTACAATATTATCTGTGCATCTATTAAGCCCATGCTGCTGATGACCTGATTAATTACATTTATACAAAACGATATTATGGGAGAAGGGTAATTGCCATTTCACATGTGAATATCTGTGGCCTGACTCTAAGCAGAGCAGCGTAAGCAGTACATTTAGACAGAGCGGCTCTCCTGGGAAAGGTTCTGTTGAACACAGCCTCACATCAAAGTAGAGAATTCAATCCCTTTAATCAAGTGGATCATAATAACCCCATTGCAAAAGATCACCCATTTTCTCATTTTCTTCTTCATTTTCCTCCAGGTAAGTACATGCTGGAGATAACATAGTTTTTAGGTTGTACAGGAAAGCATGTGTTTGGGTTGAGGCAGATGAGCAGATTCGGGGAGATTTAGTCGCCTGGCGACTAATCACCTCTTCTGCGTGGCGACCATCTCCCTGAACTGCCTTCCGTTTGCTTGAATGAAGAATTGCCTGCACTAATACACTCGCTGCGCTTCGATTTCCCAGACGGAAGGAAGTTCGGGGAGATTGTCGCCACGCTATTTCTATAATGGGAATATTTATAAGTGAATATATAATTATTTTCTTTTTTATGCTATGATTATCCCTAGCTTTTATGAAGGTGCCACTCAGGCTGGCCATAAGCTTACCTATCACCTCCCATAGTCCTCCTGTCGTGTTATAATATTATAGCAAGAAAATATAAGAGTGTTGTCTGATATAACTCTAGGCATGACCAGAGGCACTGGGCTGTAAATGGAATGCACTATAACAGGGGTCCCCAACCTTTTTTACCTGTGAGCAACATGCAGATGTAAAAGGAGTTCAGGAGCAGCACAAGAATGAATAATGTTCCTAGGCGTGCCAAATAAGGGCTGTAACTGGCCATTTGGTAGCCCCTATGTGGACTGGCAGCCTATAGGAGGCTCTGTTTGGCAGTAAACTGGTTTTTATGCAACCAAAACTTGCCTCCAAGCCGAAATTCTAAAATAATCACCTGCTTTGAGACCACTGGGAGCAACATCCAAAGGGTTGGTGAGCAACATGTTGCTCACGAGCTACTGGTTGGGGACCACTGCACTATAACAATAAACACCCCTCCATGTTTTCTCATATCCTGTACTAAGAAATGTCATATATCTATTCCAGCATTCGTTTTCCAGTGTAGCAGGACCTTATACAAGTATGGATATTAATCACTTATAGGATGTGCCTAGTTTAAAAAAGAGCTTACAGTCATGGAATGGCTACTCTCTTGTCAGTCTCTAATGGATCAGAAAGCCAGAAAGATCGGTAATGCAGGACATGAGAGGAACTGTGGTAGACCCAGACCCAACCCAAACCCGCAACACGTGACCCAAACCACAACCAGCATATTTACTCACTTTGATCCGCAACCCGACAGGAAGTGATGGTGCTGCAAACCGGAAGTGTCATTATCAAAAGTGGACCGGACAGAAACAAGTTTTGTAAAACTTTAAAAGGAGTAAAATATAGACAATATCACATAATTTAGATGAGACCCGGGACCCGCGGGTATATCGCACCTGAAAATCCTCCCCTCATTCCACAGGGTGCCTGCCTTTTTTGCGGGTAACCAGCAGGTACCCGACCCGCTGCAGGACTCTTCTACCTACCTCATGGACTATGGCTCCCCCCAAACATGGTGCATCAGCAGATTTAACTTTCAGACATACATGCCTTCATGGTATGACAATATACTGTAGTTCAAATAGTCAGTAAGGTAACCAGTTCCCAGGTCCGGACTGGGATTCACAATAGGCACCGAATAGACAGAGGCCCAAGCAGCCCCCCACCAGCCCAATAAATAGTGACTGTCTATGACAACTTTCAGTAGCCCCTCTGGCATTTGCTAGAACCCACAAATTGCCAGTCCAGGCCTACTAGTGCCCTTAAAGTCCCATTGCAAAAGTTGTCCTGGGGCCCTCCATTGCTTGATTGTTTTATGAGAAGCCCCTGGCACCGCTTCTAGAAAGCATTTGTTTGCCCGTGAGGCTACCAGGTTTTCTACCCAAAAGTTAAATTTATATGATTATCTTCTCTTTATTTTGTATGAGGTTATATTTTCCATATCTGAGGCCCTTGTTTTCTGAGGGTGAGATATACAGTATACTCTAACCAATAAATGGAAGTCACATTTGCTATGTAATCATACAGTTGGAATTTACATGTACCCTGTGTGTTTCCCCTGGGCTGGCAAGAACACCTAGTCCACATTAGGCTGGAATAGCTATAACTTTTTCACTCTAAATTAAGGGGGGGGGAGAATGGGGCCAATCCAGAAGAACAATAATGGTTATTGTGCTAAATTGGGCACAGGCAGTAGGCCACCGCTGAAGAGGTTATTGTGCTGAATTCTTTCTTTTAAAAAGTCCACAAAGGTTTTGTTTTTCTGAGCTAGGATCATACAGCTGAAGATTTTGGCATGCAATTAGAAATGTAGGAAAAAACATTCACTTTTGTTCTCAGCTGGAATGCTAATTACTGTTGTTTATATATTATAGCTTTTTGGACAATATATGTGTCCAATTGAGAGGACTCTGCTTCATACCTAAACTGACATACCTCCCAATGTTGGAATTCAAATAAGAGGGTCAATTTAGATTATGTTTCTGTCCAACTTGGCCATGACCATTTATGCCCCCAAATCCTGAAACTGACACTTCACCCACATTCTTGTAAGTCCCAATCCTTTTGGGGGTCCATGATAATTACCTGTTGGAAATTAGGTGGAAGATATTATTTTGTTGAGTACAAAGTGATCTAACTAAATTGGGAAACTGGGCAGCAAACTGGAAAATGAAGTTGAAAATTGATAAATGCAAGGTTATACACTTTGGCAGAAATAATATAAATGCAATTTATACATGTAATGACAGTGTGTTGGGCGTTTCCTTAACTGAGATGGGTCTGGGGATTTTTGTGGATAAGACGTTGTCTAATTCCAGGCAGTGTCATTCTGTGGCCACAAAAGCACATAAAGTATTGTCTTGCATAACTCAAGGGATGAAAACATAATTATGCCTCTTTATAGGTCCCGACTAAGGCCTCATCTGGAGTATGTAGTGCAGTTTTGGGCTCCAGTCCTTTTTTTATGAGCTTATTAATGAGAGCGTGCAGAGACATGCAACTATACTGATTAGGGGGATGGAAGAATTAAATTATGAGGGCTTGTTCTCTCTGGAGAAAAGATGCATTTAAAGGGACATTAGAGGGCATTATAGACAGATTGTGGGAGATCTATTCTTCCATGAGGATCACCGTACCAGAGGCCACCCCTTTAGATTAGAAGAAAAGAACTTTCATTTGAAGCAACGTAGGGGGTTCTTCACAGTCAGGACAGTGAGGTTGTGGAATGCACTGCCGGGTGATGTTGTGATGGCTGATTCAGTTAATGCCTTTAAGAATGGCTTGGGTGATTTCTTGGACAGACATAATATCCAAGGTAATTGTGATACTAAAATCTATAGTTAGTGTATGAGTATATATAGTTTATGTGAGTGTATGGTGGGTCAGCATGTGTATGTGCGCTGGGTTTCATTTGGGGGGGTTTAACTATGTAACTATATAGAATTGACCCCTAAAGCTTGATAAAGGGCTGGATAAGCTCAAAACATCGCTTAGCTTGAGGCACAAATAAAAAAAAATTTCCACTTAATCAGAGTGCTGCTGAAATACTTTCTTGTATATAGAATTGACCCCTAAATGCACCATAAATGGCATGAGTTAGGGTGCAACACAAGCATGAAAAAAGTTCTTGGGGTTGCCAACTAAGGGCTGCTCTTGGACATGTGGTTTCCCTATGTGAACTGGCATCATACTGGAGGCTCTGTTTGAAAGTACAACTTGTTATATTGCAACCAAAACGTGCCTCCCGAACAGAAATGCAAAAATACACCTGATTTGAGGCCACTGGAAGCAACTTCCTAGAGGTTTGTGAGCACATGTTGCTTATGAGCCACTGGTTGGGAATCACTGTGTTAGAATAAAGAGAATCTGAATGTTGATATATTAAGTGAGACAGTGAGGTCAAGTAAAATTAGTTGGGGCAATTGTCTCTAGGTCATTTATCATTGTCTGAGTTTGGCACTTTGAATTGTGCCTAAACAGGAAGGACCCTGAAGAAGGGAGGCTGCATTTTTTCAAAGCCCTCTTTGATTTTTCCCATCTACATTTCACTTTCTTCCATGATATTAATGGGTGACCTTTCACTCGTCAGATGTTGTTAAAGTACAAATCTCAGTACCCCACCCAACAACCATTGGGTAGGTGTTTTAGCTGAACAACATCATGAGAACCACAGGTTGCCCATGCTTGACAAAGGGAGGCTGTTTTCTCTTTAACAAAACTGGGAATGTACCATGCATCTATTAAACCATGTAAGGGCTAACAATCCCCACTTACAGTATTTGAATTATTTGATGCATCTGGCACAACTGCGGCAGGCACAACTCCTGCAGCAAAGACCCCGGAGTCATGGGTAAAAACATCCAACATTGCACATTACACTTGAGTTTGTAAATGAGCCTTAAAGACTTCAAATATCCTTCTGATGATCCCTATGTTGTTTTCCAGCTTTTGTTACCAGTTGCCTAACTGCTTTATGTAGAAGACTGAAGCCATTATACACTAAATCATAATTACTCATCAGTGAAAGAAATTAAGGAGACATTATGTACAGAAACTCTAAATAAAAATCCTCGGGGGTGGTAAGAGAAAAGTATTAGTAATTATACAGTATGTACAAAATGCAAATTGCCCACTGGAATCAAATTGCCCAATTCATTAATAGCGGCTTTGAGGGTGGCCACCATTGATAAAGAGCGGGGCTTTGATCCAAAACAGAAGCAGTTATAGATCAATGATGCTTATTTATATGCTACTGAGGAATTCACTCTTTCCATGCACAGCACTAAGGCACATGGCACATAATTGTGGGGTAGGGTTCAGATTTAGCTCTTCAACAGCGACTAGGGGGAGAGGGTAGATCAAAAGATATGTTATTATTATGAGGCAATAATGACATTTAAACATCTGCTGTGTGTGTTCCTTGTGTTGGTGCAGAGCTGCCTTATTCCTTGGGCTGGAAGCAATTAGAGAATACCAGGATACAGGCTGATTAAAGCTGTCAAGAACAAGGCCTATGTGTTTGAAGCAAGTTGCATTGGCAGCCCACTAATAAACGGGAATTTGTGGTTTCAAGCACTTTTAGGCAATAAAGATTTACATGCTTTACGGATTAATGTTAAGTTTAGTGTTACCAGGACATTGGTCAGCAGGAAATGCAAGTCCCGAGTAGATTTATAGCCTGTTGCTGAAGAATATAATACTGGCACCAACAAGTTTACCCTTGACCTCTGTTTAGACATTGCTGAGGGATTTCCGGCAACTTTGTATGAAAGTTTTTTTTGCCTTGTATGGAAAAGAGCAACCAACCTAATAATATCTCACCACTAAAAATCAGATATGCACATTTTACTTAGTGTAGAACACAATTTTGGCCACATTCATTGAATCTGGTTAACTGTAAACCTAGACCTGACAGTCAGCAATTGCTGTAGATTTGGTCTGTCTAGCATATTACTGTTAGGTACATATGGGCAAATAGACCCGTTTGACAAACAGTGGAGCAGGCAGACCATTGGCCAGTAAATAGCTTCACAAATGTAATGGCCCTGCTCCAATCCTTTGCCCTAGGGTTGGCCCTTAGATGAATGTTTCCTTTAGGGGATACCATGTGGGCTCCTTGATCAGACATCTTGGGCACCCACAATGAGTTCTGCACTTTTAGTGACAGAATGGGCTCCGTTATGCACTTTTGGGGGCAATAAGGTTTTGGGATATTTGAGGTACCATGCAAGCAGATTCCTAAGGAAATTGACTTGTTTGGACCAATACAAATTTGTAGTTATCAATTAATGTAACAGAAAATTGAGCAAAGCAATATACTTTATCTGTACCCATTTTTAGCCATGATGAAATGAAAGGTTTAATTTTGTTTTTAGGGGTTACTTCATTGGAGGGTACCTATTGTTTTCACTGGGGTCCTTGTTTCTGCCATAGCTGTTGGTTGTGAATTATGGTGTTGACTTGGAGCTCAGGCAGTTGGTGGAAGGAAATGCAGCAGTAAGAAATATATTGCTTTGCTATTATTAAAAGACTCTGACTATGCCTCTAAATACAAAAGCAATTAGCTTGGCTTTACTCATAAATTATGTTTTGTGCATTACTGTGCTATCATTTTTCAAGTATAAAATCTGATATTTTTCATTCTTGATTGATCGAACCTGATTTAGATTCCTATAAAATAAAATAATATTCATTATACTGCAAGAATAACTTTACTTCTCTGCATATTTGTATTAATGAAAGTGAGAGCTCCCATGCAGCTTGCCCTGACAAGGAGAATAAATATTGATCCACAGGCTATAATGGTATTTTCCCTCCCAGATTGTCATGGGAATAGGGAATATTTTATTTGCATACAATATATTATGTGCCCTCTAAGAAAGACCACCCAAATAATGTATTATATTATACTGTAAATCCTACAGACTACAATCACTAAGATCTTGTAATAACTTACCCCGGTAGGGGTGTTGGGGGTCGGCGGGGACGCCCACCGCACTCCAAGCGGGGACGCCCGCAGGGTTCTTCGGCGCCTAGGGCGCGCGCGCCGTGTCTGGTTGTGTCTTAAAGGCGCACGCGCGTTGACGTGTGACGTCAGTGCGCAAAGGCGCAAAATTCAAATGTTTTTAAAGGTACAGTTTTACTTTATGCATTGCCTGTGATAGGATTGATATCCTGGTGCTTCTTGTGCTTGCTGATCCTGACCTTGATTCTTGTTTGATAACCCGTGTTTGACCCTGCTTGTATACTGACTACTCTGAACTCTGAATATTGACCCAGCCTGAACTTTGACCACTCTCTTGCCTGATCCTATCTGTCTGATTGATACCCGGTTTTGACCCTTGCCTGCCTGACGATTCTGATATCCGCCTGCCTCGATCCAGCCTGTCTGACCATCCGCTTGCCTTGACCATTGTACCGTGACCTGCAGCCAAAAGACTCTGCTAAACAGCCGTGCCCCTCCGCCAGCCAGAACATCTCGCCTTGCACCCCTCGTTAAGTCCAGGTGGCACCCAAGTAAGCTGAGGGCTCCTCCCGAAGCCCAACGGTGGTCACACTACTGGTGAAGCCGAGCAGAGACCGGGGTGCTTGGCATTTGTTCTGGTATCAGGTGCCCGGCCGTGACAGATCGGTCCTGATTCCAAGTGGCATAGCCAAATGATGCCCTATTGTACTTTCCCCTTAGAGATTAACTTCTTGTTTCATTGTGTTAGTGTGTGTCATTCTTGTGTCAGTGTGTGACCAGTGTGTAATGGGGGGACACTGTCAAACACCTCCCAGTTCTGCAATGCATCAACTTTACAGCATACATGTCCTATTTGCAGATGCAGATGTTACTGATGATTTGTCAGAGGGAAAATGGCCGCCTGGTGAAAGTTACTATTTGTTTTAGGAAAATGTGATGGCGCTGGCAAATGATGTGGCTTGGGTGGGGAAGATATGCCACATATATACATGGTAGGAAAATGTAGGCTTTACATGTCCTTTAAGGCCTGGTGGCATCCAAGTAGCGGAGGGCTTCTCCCGAAGAGAAAGGCAGCTATTATAGGCAGAAGTGTGAGCCGTTACTGGAACCTTGGCATTTGTTCTGGGTTTTGGGATACCATGCGTAACTGTCCTCGCTAGGACTGTGGCCCTTCAGGAGATCCTTTGGTATTGTGGCAGGTCAGTCTGACCCTGGCTTTATCTGGAAACAAAAGAAGCGTTACATATAAATGGAATCGGTCACATTCATGAGATAAACGGTTCTGTAAAGAGATAAAGGAACTAGTTGAGAGATAAAATGTGTTTTATCAACCACAATGTCTGATCTCGTGCAATATTTATCAAGAACAGATGCTACCATGAAATAATCGGATTCATGATTAGAGTTTTTCTGTCAAATGTACCTACATTACTGTTAACTTAAAGGGATACTGTCAGGGGGAAAAACTTTTTTTCAAAATGAATCAGTTAATAGTGCTGCTCCAGCAGAATTCTGCACTGAAATCCATTTCTCAAAAGAGCAAACAGATTTTTTTATATTCAATTTTGAAATCTGACATGGGGCTAGACATATTGTCAATTTCCCAGCTGCCCCAAGTCATGTGCTCTGATAAACTTCAATCACTCTTTACTGCTGTACTGCAAGTTGGAGTGATATCACCCCCTCCCTTTCCCCCCCCAGCAGCCAAACAAAAGAACAATGGGAAGGTAACCAGATAGCAGCTCCCTAACACAAGATAACAGCTGCCTGGTAGATCTAAGAACAACAGTCAATAGTAAAAACCCATGTCCCACGGAGACACATTTCTTTTGAGAAATGGATTTCAGTGCAGAATTCTGCTGGAGCAGCACTATTAACTGATGCATTTTGAAAAAACATGTTTTCCGATGACAGGATCCCTTTAAACCCTTCAGTAAGACTAGGGACAGATGGGGCCGAAATAAACCTGCTCAAACACAAAGGCCGATTTCAGCCCCTCACCACAAGCAGTAGCCTCTTCTTCTTTCGTGTCCGGAAGTTTTGTGTCGGTTCTGGCGTGAACACACTCTGTGAATTTCAGTGCAAAATGCAAAGTCTTTTCGTTTGTTTGCACAGGAACAGACACAAGGCTTCCGGATGCGAAGGAAGAATGAAAATGCCTCTCGCAGTAAGGGGCTGAAGAAGTCCTGCAGATTTCAGCTGGGTGATTTCACCCCATGTGGCCCTAGTCTAAAGACGGCCATAGACGCAGAGACGCTTGTTTGGCGATATTAGGCTGATATTGGTTTGGTGATATTGGGCTGATCGGATCACAATGCATCCGAAATGGGTGGTCGGATCAGGGGACAGCATACATGCACAGATGCGGCTGCGATCCAACTGGATTTTTTAACCTGCCCGGTGTCGGACTGGCCCACCAGGATACCAGGAAAACTCCCGGTGGGCCCAGGTGTCAGTGGGCCCTCCTGCTTCTAATCATTTGGCCTATTTCATGGCCATTATCAATTTCTATGAGAACAAAGAAGCTAAATAGATGAATTAATAGATTATAGTATGTAAAGAAAAGAGACTAGGAGAATAGAGGTTGAGTGAGGAGAGGAAGAATAATAGTACTGAGAGTGGGCCCCTGGTCTAAGGTTTTTGGGTGGGCCCCTGGTGTCCCAGTCCGACACTGTGTGGGGGCCCCTGAGGTAGCAGTCCCAGTGGGTCCAGGACCCCCAATCCGACACTGAACCTGCCCGTTATCAATATCTACCCGACTTTCTGCCCATTATCAATTTTGGAAGCCCGTTGGATGGCCCCACACGGGCCAATAAGCTGCCGACTCTATCTGTCGGCAGCTTTTATTGGCCTGTGTATGGGGGCCTTTAGGGAATGAGTTATTACAATTCAATGTGGTGGAACCCAGATGGATCCTGATGGATTTCAAGTATTTGATCATAATTATAAACTCTTTCCTCATTTTGAACAGTGACATTTTTTATTGGGTGATAGAATTTGTCAGCTTTTCTTTCCTATGAGGTGTTAGCAATACTAGAATAAACAATATATGGGCATATATTATTTGTGTATTTATGAGTGTGCACTGCAATATAGGCTGCCTCCATCAAAAGAGCTTCCTAGCCAGCATTATAAAATGGTGCTATCACTACTGAATACATTTCAGGTGTAGCTCAGCAGAGATTTAATGGCAACTTCTGTTCATATCTGCTAATGCAAATCACCAAAGAATGAATAATTGGTTCTTTTGAATTCTATTTACAGGTTTTCTGACTCCCTGATTAGCTGAGTGGGAGCAACTATGTCGGAGCGGACTAACTGGCCGGGCCTCTCCATTTGGGGTAACTGGAATATGAGTGTAAGCTGATTAATCAGTGATCCTGTTATGTATCCCATGTAGAAGGCTGAGTTACAGTATGAGTTACAGTATGTGCACAATGGATTTGCTCTCCTCATCCCAGAGGTACTTATTCCTGTGGCCTGGATTTTCAGTTGCCTGCAGTACATGTGCTTCCTCTGGCACTTTTGGGTCACACAAATAAACTCTGTACATCATCTTCGCTAGCTGGGATTTGTAGCCTGACACCAGCTGGAAGATCACAGGTCGGCTATAATGGATATAAATGATAATCTCCCAATTAATAAACAGTCTAATTATATGGAATGTATGCTTTATCTATGGATATTGTATTTTCTTCTGAGGCATGGGATCCAAGCATCTACACTACAATAGTTTCTGAAGATTCTAGGTCTCCTTTTCTAGTTCTAGAGGTCACTGTACCATTTTCTAGTTCTAGAGGTCACTGTACCATCACATTGTTTTGCAAAAGGGGAATACCTATGCTAGCATTGATGGTATCCATGTGTGCAGAGAATAATAAAACCTAGGGAGTATATCCTTTTACTGCACCCTACGTACTGCACCCCAGATTTGTCATGCTTTTTGCCATTGGTCAGCCTTAAGGAAGTAAAGAGGAGTCAGACTTCTGCAGTTCCTCTTTCTGCTGTTCCAATTATTCTGGCGGCCAAGAATATGGAACAATACAAAGATTAAAATCCATGTTTATGGTCTCTCCTATGGTATCCATGTGTCAGCCAGAGAGACAAGGCAAGCCATGGTCATTCATGCCTAGATGCAGTCAAGAAGTTTGGACAAATTAGATAAAACTGCCAAGTGCCCAACCAGCATGGCATCTCAGGGGTCCATTTTGAAATACTCTCCGGCATTACACTGGGAGGCAATTGTCAGGGAGCCCGGAGCTCCCTCCTGGGAGGTAGTCAGGATCAAGGAGGAAGCCCTCTTGAGGGTGCAAGGTCGCGGTATCCAAAAGGGTTAAGCAAGATACAAGGTCAAAGTCCAGGCAAGAGTTCAATGGCAGGCAGATCAGGATCAAATAACAAGAGTCCAGGCAAGGGGTCAAAACCAAGGCAGGAGCAGGAATCAGGATAACAGGATAACAGAAACCCAGGTTCAGGGTAGCAGAACCTATTCTTGGGCACCCTTCTGGAGCCCTGGGCGCCCTTTTATAGCTGAATTTGTTGCCATAGTGACGTCACTGGCGTCCTTACGCTGGAGTGCTTGCGCCGGCGTGTTTGCGCATGCGTGTTTTACACATGCGTCGGCGTTGCGGCGCTGGCGTCCCAGCGTCCACGTGGGCCGACTGGGCGCCGCCATTTTGGATTCTTCGCCGCCGGGAGCAGACGCGTCTCTTCATGCTCCCGGCGGTCTTGACAGTGATGGATTGAGCTGTAGGATAGCAGGATGGTCATGACCATCTTATATACTGCAAGTCGATAGAAACTTGCAGAGGATAATCAAAAATAAATACTGTATGTCTAGACAAACAGAAAATAAAAACGATGGCAATGTGCCTAATTGGCCATTTACTGGAAGCAGTTGGTAGGTCACTTTAGCAGTGACCAATGTAGCCATCAGCAAATTGCTGTCCCTGTTTAGAACTTTTACCTTAGAGACATTACAACGAATCCATGAAAGGGAAGAAAGAGACAAAATGAAAGCCCTTCTTTAATAAATCTACATTGTTAGATTCTACCTTGAATATAAAGTACAGCTTTGCGTGCCGCTACATAAAAAGCCATGAAGCTAATAAGAACTCAAGAAGAACTTGCCAAAATATGAATAAAGTGAAGCTATTAGTTATGCCGACCATCAGAGCAAACGGCAGCTGCTTCTATTAGAAGTGTGGCACCAAACAGATTACAGTGTGTCACGTCACTACAAAGACTCACTGGGAACTTTCCCTTTGCACTTTCAGACAACACAAGATTAAACAAAGGGAGGTGAAACCTTCAGCAAAGGGGAAACAAGAAATGAACCCTGACAAGACTATAAAAATGTAGAATTGTATAATAAAGTAGTCACTGTCTGGCTGGTCAGAAATGGCTTCCATGCTTTGTACGACCAGTAATGACAAAACAATAATATCCAAACTAGACCATAGTTAGAGGACTATGTAAAATTAATACTTATATATTGGCTGTTACAAGACAGGAGAGGGTGTGATTGTGAGAAAAGCAATGATTTTGTTATGAATGTAAAACCGCCTCTTCCAATTTCATTGAATGTAGGGGGGCACCAAATCCAGGATTCAGTTTGGGATTCGGCCAGGATTCAGCCTTTTTCAATAGGATTTGAATTCGGCCAAATCCAGGTGCCTGGCATAACCAAATCCTAAAATCATGTGACTTTTCATCACATAAAAAAGGAAGTTAAACAATTTTTAAGCAGTTCATAGTTCTCTTCCTTGAACATGCAAATTAGAGTTCAGATTCAGGTCCCTATTTAGCTGAGTCTTTCGAGAAGGATTCGGGATTTGGACGAATTCCAAAAAAGTCAATTCAGTACATCCCTACTTGAATGGGATGTGCTTGACATCTGGTGTTTCTAAGCCCAAAGATTAAATATATAATATATAAAATCACCAGTATTGAAATACACCAGTGGAAGAAACACCCCATGTACCACCAGTTGAAACGGCAATTTAATATAAGCAAAACAGAAAGGAAAGAAACAAAATCAAACACTAAAGCTTACCATAGACGCAAAGATCTGATTCATACTATTTTTGTTACTATATTTGGTACTATATACTATTTTTGTACCGTGTGTAGAGAGTCCCGACAGTTTTCGTCCGGCGGAGATCGGCCGTTTTGTCGATGGATCAGGTTGAAAGATTTCTGTCGGCTGCCGATAATATCTCTGCGTGTATTGCTGATCATACAATTTTCTGTGGGAGACTGTCAATAGCTTTGGTCGGACATAACTTTCGTACGATTGCTGTCAGGGGCAGAACATCGGCTGATTCTTCTGTTCTTTTTTACTTTATTTGATCTGAATGGTTAGTGGCAGGTCGGGAGATGGGAAAGTCCGATCGTACGGTGATTCATACGATCGGATCTTTGCGTCTATGGCCAGCTTTAAGGGCCAGATTTATTAAGGGTCTAATTGTAAATTAGAATTCAAACTAGAATTTTCGAGTTTGATTTTTTTGTCAAAACTCACAAATTCAATTTGGGAATAATCTAAACTTGAATCATACCTGGACCTAGGGTTGCCACCTTTTCTAAAACCTGCCTTGGCAGGTGTTTTACCGGCTAGGCCGATAAAATACCGGCTGGGTGGCAACCCTACCTGGACCCTGGGAACAACTTGAATTCTAAAATTTGCCACCTAAAACCTGCCGACTTAATGTAGAAATCCAGTGACCCATTTGAAGATGTTAATAAACTTCCATTCGATATGTGAGTATATTTTATAAGAGTTAAAAAAAATTCACATGAATTCGAAATTTGACATTTGATAAATCTGCCCATAGGGATGGCCATACATGCACAGATTTGGCCAGGCATTTTGGCTGATTTTGACCATACGCACCAATCATCTGGCCGTGTATGGCCAGTCTGGGAGCTGCTTAGAGTGATAATCTTGCGATCCATCTAGAGTAATTATCTTGCGATCCTGGTGGATCAAAGATCATCATTCCTAATGGAAAATTTACATTATAAGTAAGCGAAGAGGAACTACAACCCAGCGCCTATTTATTTCACTTGGAATAAAAGTAAGACTAAATAATTTCTAAGGTGTTGATCCGTGGAGAAGAACTGACATTTCAGGTGAACATTAGCTGGATTTTCTCAACAAAATAACCCAGATTGACAGAGGAAATTCAACAAGATCAGAATTCCTATTTATTACTGGGGTGAGAGAAGAAACATATTCAGTAAATCCTAGAATCTAAAGGCCCCTATACACGGGTCGATAAAAGCTGCCGACAGACAGAGTTGGCACTTATTGACCCGTGTGTGGAGCCATCCGCCGGGTTTCCTCGATCGATATCTGGCCAAAAGTCAGACAGATCTCGATTGAGTGGGTTAAAAAAATCCCGTCAGATTGCGACCTTATCTGTGCGTTTATGCGGTCCCGCTATCCGACTGCCCATATCAGATGCATTATGAACTGATCATTGGGCCTTAGGGCCCACGATCGGATCAGCCTGATATCGCCCATCTCAATGTGGGCATATCGGGGGGGGGGAGATCCGTTTGTTTGGCGACATCCTAGATATAAGTTGGTCTACAGTTCTGCTTGAAAAAATACACTAGAGGAGTCGAAAATTGCCCTGCTGATATTGCAACTAATGTGTAACCCACTCTGTCTCTCTCTGACATGAACATTGAGTGCTACCTCAGCACTGCGCAATTTGTTGCGCCCTAAAAATACATGTTAATAATAAACCTACGAGGTTAGTATGAAGAGACAGGCTGCTTCTGAGATCACCCAGTTCTGAGTTCTTTGTGAAGTTGTCTCTGTTTTTTTCAGAGTTGCCAGATACAGAAAGTGTGACAATTTGGGTTATGTTTATTTACTGTTTCTCATAACAGTCAGAGCAAAGATCTCCCAAGGATTTGTGTTTTGCAGCATTTAGATGATAACCAGACTATAAGACAGTCCTATAGGAATGCAGATAAATAAGGAATTGTTAAAAAATATTTATTTAAATATATTTGGCCAACTGCATCAGTCATCTCTGAGCCACTTATACTGAATACTTATAACGACATTAGTTGAAATAATCCTGAGTAATCACTTAAAAATGTCCTTCACATGCAGGGGGGCGCAGAGGTGCAGCTTTATTGCATGCTGCATGACTTAAAGGCATACTGTCATGGGAAAATAGTTTTTCAAAATGAATCAGTTAATAGTGCTGCTTCAGCAGAATTCTGCACTGAAATCCATTTCTCAAAAGAGCAAACAGATTTTATTATATTCAATTTTGAAATCTGACATGGGGCTAGACATATTGTCAATTTCCCAGCTGCCCCAAGTCATGTGACTTGTGCTCTGATAAACTTTAATCATTCTTTACTGCTGTACTGCAAGTTGGAGTGATATCACCCCCTCCCTTTCCCCCCCAGCAGCCAAACAAAAGAACAATGGGAAGGTAACCAGATAGCGGCTCCCTAACACAAGATAACAACTGCCTGGTAGATCTAAGAACTACACTCAATAGTAAAAACCCATGTCTCACTGAGACACATTCAGTTACATTGAGAAGGAAAAACAGCAGCCTGCCAGAAAGCATTTCTCTCCTAAAGTGCAGACACAAGTCACATGACCATGGGCAGCTGGGAAACTGACAAAATGTCTAGCCCCATGTCAGATTTCAAAATTGAATATAAAAAAAAAATCTGTTTGCTCTTTTGAGAAATGGATTTCAGTGCAGAATTCTGCTGGAGTAGCACTATTAACTGATGCGTTTTGAAAAAAACATGTTTCTGATGACAGGATCCCTTTAATAAATGAACCCCAGTCTGTATAATTCATACTTGTCATGAGGACAAGTATTATTTCAGACATTCCAAGCAATAATGCCTTGTAGGTACATATTTTGACTTGCCAATTGATTCATTTGTGTCACTTATTTAAAGTGATGATGATAAATTGTAATACACTGTAGGGAGTTTATTTTCTTCTTACCGTCGCATTGTTAATCTACACGTTGAGGAGAATATCCTTGACAGTTGGCATCTGTTTCCATGACTGCAGCAATGACTGCTATGATTTTCCTGTGTCTGGAACTTTTACGCTTGTTCTGTTTTTGTGACTTTATCTGATAACACGGTGGGACATCACATTCTTTCTCTTGATTGTCTCTGGGAAAATTTCAGTCCGTCAATTTTCACTGCCCTCTTTAAAGCAAAAGGGCAATGTAACATTTGCCCCTGGTCTAGAAATCATAGTAAACCCAAAGGTTTGCTCTCAAATCAAATGCAACTAATGATTGCTATGGGTAGGTTGTCCTCGAATGGGGGTTCCCAACCTTTTTTTTTACCCGTGAGCCACATTCAAATGTAAATGAGCCAAGAAGTAACACAAACATGAAAATTGTCCTGGTGCCAAATAAGGACTGTGGTGGCCCACAGGAGGCCTCCAAGCAAGGAATTCAAAAACAAACGCCTGCTTTGAGGCCACTGGAAGCAACATCCATGGGGTTGGAGAGCAACATGTAGCTCACGAGCCACTAGTTGGGGAACACTGAGCAGATATGTTGCCCCCTGTTATTGTAACTCACACTAAGATGCTTTACATGTACAGGGGAAAGACTTCAAGAAGATTCCAGATGATAGCTCCAAGACAAGGATTGGGGCAAGAACAACTAAATAGTATGGATCCAGCAATGAATATTTAGCATATAAATTGTAGTAAACAGTTCTAACTCAACAAAAACAAAAAAAATGGAAGGAGAACTCCAGCACAACCTGGAATAAAAGTTCTCCTTCCATTTTTTTGTTTTTGTCTACAGACACACAGTGAAGTTGCAAGAACAGAGTAACTATATTCAAGCTGAACATAATATAGTTTACAGACCACCACCAACCTGTTTGCATTTGGACTTCATTAACTCTTATAGTCCTAACAAAAAAAAACTACAGCAACGAGGCAAAGGGCTATTACAAAAAAAAAGCTGTGGAACCCCAAAAGAAAGACAAAGAGCTGGACCATGAACCCACAAGAGTAGGGAATATGCCATTCATACTTGAATTATAGGTGAGAATTGACTGACACAGGTAACATTTCATGAGTTTTTCATAGGAGGCATGGAGACCAGTTATAAATTAGATAGATTGCGATATATATTATCATAAGATAATAGGTAATGTTATACAAATCCATCCTGAACTTCACAAGCTAAAAGTGTCACAAAGAAGCTGACGGATTCTGACATGTATCATAAATTTTAAATAACAAATGGAATATTTGTTCATACTCTTCTGAAGGTGGATCAATGGGCAGCGGAGGTCTCATCTTTCACTCGTAGCCTACAGGGGTTCTAAGCATCACTAATGTCTATTTTGCAACATGAGTAGATGAAGTCCAAGGCAGCGATGTCACCCACCCTTAGGCATAACAAGACCTTAATTTGACTCAAGATCTGTCCAGAGGTAGATTATGTTTCTCGATACAGTTACAAGGTGCACACATGAGAAGTACTCTTTGTGAATACATCAAACAAAGACACCTATCCCAAAGCACACACACACACAAAGCATGGCTATGGATGATGTACTATAATTAGACTGTGTCTTTCTGTTAACAGTTGTCTCATGCCTGCTCCTTTCATGTATTAATCCCATAGCTGAGCACTTCTATTATCAGAGGAGAACAAGGAAGACGTTTCCCATGTACAGAGAGACCTCACTCTGTCACGCTGATAAATTATTGAAGACTCTGGTGACAAAGCATTGCATCCTGCTGACATTTTCAGCTCCTCTTGTCGTTTTTTCCGGAGATCATAGGTAATTCTGCAATATATCATGACCTTTTCTTTGACATATCGGGTCAGGACAATAGACTTCTTTGACTGTATTTACCAAAGGCCATCGAAAATTGGACAGGATCTGAAAATAAAGTTAATTCACCTGCCAATATTAAACTGTTATGAATGGAACATCTCATGTATCTAAGTAAAAATAAATCAGGCACTGAAGCCTAAAAGCTGTATTCTGTATATCTGTAGGGGTTACTTTTCTTTGTATGCCCACAGAAAGTATTTTCTGTTATCAGTAATTCAGATACCAGCAGGGGTGCTCCGCCAATGAGGCGAGTTGAGGCCGTCGCCTCAGTCGGCAGCGCCCCACTAGGTACCAGGGGCAGCAAAAATGCTGCTCCTGGTACTTTAAGAGCGAATTTCTGGGGGAGGGGGGGCAGCGGCAACTGCTGCTGCCTCAGGCAGCGGAGGGGCCAGGATCACCCCTGGATACCAGTTAGCAATCTTCTAAATCCATTTAGCTTTTTTTCTACTGGACTGGTCTATCATTTCCCTGTTGTTGGGGAACACCCTACTTTAGAAAAAAATAGTACAGCGTGATTAAGAAAACAAGTTTATTTAGGATAATGAGACGTGTCCATTGATTTGTATAAATTTCAGCAAAACTATGCACTATTTTACATGTTTTGAGGTATAAAATTAAAAACCTGTTTTTTAAGTAAACATTTTCCCAAGTTCTTTGGTGGCAAGAGCAATGAGGTTCATCAGGCGGAGAGCTCATATTTGATAAGGGTACATAAATGTGTGAGCAAGATAATGGCATGAGTCAATGGTCCCTTTCTACTGAATGTCTTCCATGTCACCTGTTGCTATAACCAGGGCAGCTATCAATGTGGTGTAGGTGGCACAATTGTATGGGGACTGGTCACTGATGGGGCTCTGAAACCAATATTTAGGCTAGAGGAATACAGAGAATAACACAGGAATCCCAAAAAGCTATGAGGATCCCCAGTTAAGGTTGTCACCTTTTTGATCTGGCCCTACCGGCCGGTGACGTAAGGGTGGGGTGGGCCAGAGAGGGGCAGGGTTGTGCCGGTCCAGGGGCGGGTTATGACATTCCAGGGCAGGGTTATGATGTTCTGGGATGGGGGTATGATGTTTCTGGACGGAATTTCGCAAGGAAGGACTGCACCCTTGGATTAGGTAAGTAGGGGAGAGGGGCGGATCTGAGGCAGGCCAGGGCGGGCCCCTGCCTTGGCTGGTATTTTACTGGCTAGGCCGGGGAAATCCCGGCCAGGTGACAACCCTATCCCCAGTATGACTGTATGACTATACAGAGCAATGGTGAGTGATTTAATACCACAATCCCACATAATATTCCCTAGCACAGAAATTTGCACATTAATGATTTATTTAGAGAGATTTTTTTTATAAGTCTGACTCCCCATGGTGTAACCTTGTTGTTTTTAAAGGAATGACAATATAATGTACTGTTGCCCTGCACTTGTAAAACTGGGGTATTTGCTTCAGAAACTCTACTATAGTTTATATAAACAAACTTCTGTGTAGCCATGGGGGCAGCCATTCAAGCACAGGACACAGAGTATATAACAGATATGTTCTACTATAGTTTTTATAAAAAAACTGTTGTGTAGCCATGGGGGCAGCCATTTAAAGGGATACTGTCATGGGAAAAAAAAATTTCAAAATGAATCAGTTAATAGTGCTGCTCCAGCAGAATTCTGCACTGAAATCCATTTCTCAAAAGAGCAAACTGATTTTTTTTATATTCAGTTTTGAAATCTGACATGGGGCTAGATATATTGTCAATTTCCCAGCTGCCCCATGTCATGTGACTTGTGCTCTGATAAACTTAAATCACTCTTTACTGCTGTACTGCAAGTTGGAGTGATATCACTCCCCCCCCAGCAGCCAAACAAAAGAACAATGGGAAGGTAACCAGATAACAGCTCCCTAACACAAGATAACAGCTGCCTGGTAGATCTAAGAACAACACTCAATAGTAAAAACCCATGTCCCACTGAGACTCTTTCAGTTACATTGAGAAGGAAAAACAGCAGCCTGCCAGAAAGCATTTCTCTCCTAAAGTGCAGGCACAATTCACATGACCACATGACCAGGGGCAGCTGGGAAATTGACAATATGTCTAGCCCCATGTCAGATTTCAAAATCGATTATAAAAAAATCTGTTTGCTCTTTTGAGAAATGGATTTCAGTGCAGAATTCTGCTGGATCAGCACTATTAACTGATTCATTTTGAAAAAAAAAATTTTTTTCCCATGACAGTATCCCTTTAAGCATGGAATTTGTTTTAGCCACTTGTGTAATGGAATCTGAGCTGGATAACCAAGATGGCGTCCAAGATGGTGGCTCCCTGGTTCCTCACGGACGCAGACGGATGATGTCGACCTCTTCCCACACTCAGATTGGTCGCCGGCGACGGAATGGGCGTCGGCGTCAATAATGGGCGCCGGCGTCAGTCGCACACGTCAGCGCGTCAGTCGCTGACGTCAGCGCGTCCGCGCATACGTCATGACGCCGATGCGTCCAAAATTGGCGCCAAACCTGGGCCTTTATAAGGGAACTCCGGACAGTCATCAGTGCCCAATTATAGGTTTAGTTTACTACTCCTGGGTGTGATTCATTGCAAACTTCTTGTCTATTGTGTACCGACCCTTGCCTGGAATTCTCGACCTTGAACCTCTTCTGCCTGGACTGATCTTGTTGCCTGTTTTTGACCATTCTTCTGTCTCATCCTCTACTGTACTGCGAACTTGGACATTGTTATTTTCCTCCCTTGGTCCTCACTACTCCTGAGGCCTTTGGCCTTACAACTTGTTATACTGGCATAGGACTCTTTCTGTTTACTGCCTGTTGCCTTGTAAATCTGTGAGATGCTAACTCTATGTTTGTCCTCTACCCACTGGACCATTGAAATGTTAGGTCTTTAGTTGCCCTTTAAGTGAGGAATGTCTAACTGGTGGCTCTCCACTTGTTCATAATACATATCTCAATTCATTGATCAAGCAGGTTTGCAAATTTCATCTGCTGGTGCAGCATTTCAGCCAGTGCAAGGTGTGTTGGTCGATAGGGAAGTGGTGAACAGCCACAACTTGTAACTGCAGTATTTGTTCCTGGCTGGCAGTTGGTATCAGATAGGTTTACTTAAAAACAGAGCTTTGAATGGATATGGCAATGAAGGGATATGCACATCTCTTTAGCAGTGAGAGCAGGGAGAAATGTAGAAATCTGCCAATATCATTAAGGATGGATTGGAGTGGAGCTAGACAGCTGAGCTGAGTTCCAGTAAGAAGGAGCTGGCAGGTTGAGTTGGAAATCACGGTGCATTATTTATATCTTTCCTGCAATAACTAGAAGCCTGGAAGCTATACAGTAGGGCTGTATTTGGGCACTGGTATATATCGCATGTTACACACATACAATTCTAGCTGCATCAGAAGAGGACAAAAATATCTCAAATTAATAAAAAGCAAGGGCATGTTTCCATATACATATCAATTAGTGGGACATCATATAACCAGGACTTTAACCCAGAACAAGACAGGGCTTTCACTAGGTGCTGGTTAAAAGCTTCTAGACCTTTACCTATGAGTGCAGCTTTTAGCTGAGACATTTTCTAAGGAATATTACAAGTGGCGTTTCTCAAGTTAAATGTAACAATGACTTGGGTTCCTCCAAGTCTCAATGCCCAGTCCTACTCTACAGACAGTTGTGGGCTAGGACTGATGATTAGGCTAGAGCCACACAGGGGCTGAAATCAATAAGCTGAAATACTACCAAGGCAGACCAGTAGATTTCGGCTCAAGATTCAAAGACTTGAGCTTGTTTGCTGAAGTCAACCGAGTCTGTTCGCGCCAAAGACGGTTTACAACTACTGAATGCTGAAAAGACAGGAGGCTACTGCCCACGTTAGGGCTGAAATCATCCAGCATATTTCAATTGATCTGATTTTGGCCCTCGTGTGGCCCTAGCTTAAAGCTGTCATTGCTAATGTCACAGAGGCTAACCTCCCTGGCCATGCCATGTAATCTCAGATTGGTGTCGAAGTAACTGGTTCTGATCTACATTGGTCACTTTCCGTAACACAAAGGCAGCAAATGGGAGACTAAAGCGAGATGTGACCTGAGTGCTCCGCTCTGTGATATTTCTGCACCTGTATTTTTGCATTGAAATCTGCTCTAAGGCCAAGGACACTCAGAGTGTTGGCTCCAATTGCTCTCAGCCTGCGTATTTATTTTCAGGCTGGGAGAAGTGGCTCCACTCCATGCCCCAGCTCCATTCACCTGAACTAATTACACTTGCATGCAGGCACATGCAGCAATCGTCCTAAATACAAGAAAGCAGGCATTTTCAGGACGACTTCTGCTCAACAGCATGTGCCTGAACTCAGGGCTGGATTTATATAGTGGGCACCGCTAGGCCCGTTGCTGTTTGCTGCTCATCACCTCCCCTTTATTTGCTCAAATTTTCATCATCAGGACCGGAGCAATGGGGATTGGTGCACCGGGAATTTTAAAAACTATCTCCTGCGTATCCCCAGTGTTTCTGAACCAATGTGGGTGTTTTTGGGCAGCATGCCGCTGCCTAAAATTCTGCTGCCCTAGGCCTGGGCCTTGGTGGCCTTTTCACAAATCAGGGCCTGCCTGCACTCAAGCTTAAGCAATTCATAGGCAGGCTGACAGCAGCGGAGCCGACATTGAGGTGGGCGATATTGTGCTGATCCGATCGTGGGCCCTATATGCTGCAATACAGGCGGTCAGATCGCGCGACCTCATCAACGAACAGATGCGGCCGTAATCAGACGGGATTTTTAACCCTGCCCGATTTCGGCTGATTTTTGGACAGATATCGATTGGGGAAGCCTGTTGGAGGGCCCCACTCACATGTCAATAAGCTGCTGACTCAGTGTGTCAGCAGCTTTTATTGGCCCGTGTATGGCCAGCATAACTTTTGCAGAACTACAACTTCTACCATGTCAACGGCAGTCAAGAACTGACTTTTTGGAGAGACTCGGTTGCAGTTCACTGCTAAAGAGGTTAGATGGCAGACACTTACATAATTGTAAATTAGCATGTAAAGGGTTGGGCTCCAACATTCCAGTTTCTCATAAAATCACCCCATGCCCAGCTTTGGAATTTACTGCAACCAGGCGTCATTCCATAAGATCAAGTCTTCTAATAGCCTGACTTTAGAACCACAAGGGACACCCAGACTGCCTCCACTATCACTGTGTATTAACTTGATTCTATGTCGCTGTCTCTGCAATTATATAGTATATAGTAATTTATTTTAGTGTATATTGATGTCTTGCTAATTGGAAGGGCAGACATGAATCAGAATATGGAATCCACATAACCCTAAATCTGCCTTTGTAATTCATAGGTGCATTGTTTAGACAGAGTGGCTGTCCCACTGCAGCTGGTTGGATAAGCCTGATCGTTAAAAGGCTGCTGTCGTCAGGAAAACAAATGGTTACTGTTGCTTTAAAACAATGTATTAGGTTGGCTAAATTAATTAATTTGGGAGAAGAAATGTACTTCGTTTAGGAAAAGGCCCATTTTGTGCTTGCATGGAGGAATCCATTTCCATGATACCAATGTAATTATTTCCTTTCTGGCAAAATAAAAAAAACTCGAATTTTTCGTGATTTATTTTACCCCGAGGATGGAAAAAGTTTGAATCCGAAAATCCGGCATCTCAGACCTGCCGAGATTGTATATAAATCAATGGGAGAAGTCCCGAAAAAATCCTGATGGTTTAATAAATAAGGGGGAAATAACCTGTGCGGATTTGGCCGGAGTATATTTTAGAAAACAATTAGATAAATTCGGATTTTGATAAATAAACCCCATAGTATTTGTAGGTTCATCTTTGCTAATGCTCCTTGAGTAGGGAAGTTCACAAATTCTAATAATCGGATGGTTTTGTCTGCTATAAAATTCCTGTTCATCTATGGGCCTAGTTGCAAATGATTCACAGCATCGACTTTATTGCATTTTGCTTCTAATCCCAGCAGCCCATTACTTCGATAATAATCTCAATGCCGTTTATATTGCCACGGGGGCTTGTCTGCATGCATTCCCACAGCGCAACCCCCTTCAGCATTTACTGTCTGTACCATCACCCTTCACCCGAAGGTGATAAAGCATCAGACTGCAACTATCCCAGATAACAAGGTCCCTTTCTCTGTCTGATAAAATAGGAGCTAAAAACAGGCCCTTTTATCCTATCAGACACAGTGCAATTAGAGACAGAGAAAAAGATAACTCATGAATAGAATGACCAATGGGATTAACACATTTGCATTCCCAATTTACAATGGTATGATAAACCTGCTGAATTGAATCTATTTCCTTAATCTGTATCATTATACTGTGTCTGCGTGGAAAAAAAAGACATATACTAGACACATTTTTGGTCACATAAATGGAGAGAAATCACAGATGGCTCAGTTAGTCAATATACAAAACTTCTGCACTGCAGTCTGCTTTCCAGGTGGTAATCAATGAATCCCCTCCAGACCTGGTCATGAGTCTAAGGGTTAGTCGCCTGGCGACTAATCGCCTCGTCTTCTGAGCGACTACCTCCCTGAACTGCCTCACAGTGTTTTCTCATAGGCTACAATGAAAAGTCGCCTGCGCTAAAGCACACACGGCGATGTGTTTTCAATAGTCGCCCGAAGTTGCCTCAGTGAGTCGCTCAGAAGACGAGGCGATTAGTCGACAGGCAACAAAATCTCCCCGAATCTCCTCGTGTGGCCTTATCTTAAAGTGCAATTTTCCAGCTGCAAAAAAATAACTCCTTTATGTTCTTGTGCCCAACTGAGTATCTAGTATCACCGGTTGAGATACAATTATAGTCTTTATAGATGCAATTATAGTCTTTGTTAAAGAGAAAATATTCACGCACATAATGCTACACATATACCGTTTCCTGGAAATGCTTCCTACGGCAATTAAAATCTACTGAATTCATACGTTTTGAAATTTGACTGAATACTGAATACTCCAGAAAAGTATATGGCTGAATATTGGCCCATATCTGAACTTTAGTTTTCATAGTAATATTCGAGTAATAACGATATCTGTTAACAAGTAATTGTTTTGTTTTGTTGTCTAGCGATTTGAAGACCCATTTGCCCTGATGAAAGGGAACATATCTAAAATGTTGCTTTCACGTATTTGGTGTTTGACACAATAAACCACAGGAGTTTCCCTGTATTAAACTGCAGCCAGGTGTCTCATAGTCGCCACACAAAAGGGGGTGCCTTTCCCTTCTCACCCAAATATCAAGAGGGTGAGGTGTCCAATGTGTTTGTATTGTTACTATTTAGCAATTAGTATTACTGTACAGCAGGCAGAACAATCTCTGATTTGTTGCAATGGATTTCGTACTAGGGACGAACAGAAACCACATCACCTCAGAGTTCACTTGAATTGCGGTTTTACAAAGCCCCAAAGTCTCTTATCCAGTAACTTTCCTCTCAGTTTAACGCTTTACAAAACATTGTATACCTACGCCATGTTGTCCACATCCAATCAGAGCTTAGTAACCGGCTGTGACAAATGGAGCTACGGGTTGGAGGATTCCATTGGAACACAACAGCTAACAATCACTCAACAGCAGTTCCAGGAAATCCACGTGGGAGGCTGATTCCAACCTGAAAAATAAAGGAGAAAGCGAGTGTGTGAGGTGAGTGTAGGAGGGGCCCGGGTTGTGATCATGGTGGTGCAGGGACTGGAAGGAGCTTCAAATATTGTCTGCAGATCTGAGGAGACCACATGGGCTTATATCAGGATGAAAGCCTGCTTGATTCCCCCCCCCCCCAAGCCTCTTATCTTTCTCGGTCCCATGCTAAAGGTGGCCATAGACTCAAAGATCCGCTCGTTTGGCGACATCGCCAAATGAGCGGATCTTTCCCCGATATGCCACTAAACAGCATGGCTATATCGGGGGTAATTCGAACGTTCGGCCGTATGGCCGAACGATCGAATTACGATTCGCCAAGGGGCTCCGACGGGTCGGTCGGTTTAAAATCAAACCTTGCCGATCGATATCGTGGCCAGATATCGATCGGGAAGACCCGTCGGAAGCCCCCATACACGGGCAGATAAGCTGTCAAATCGGTCCAAACGACCGATATCGGCAGCTTTATGTGCCCGTGTATGGCCACCTTAAAGAGCTCTTGATTTCTTCTATTGGATACATGGTAACCATGCAGGGCAGCCATCAGGGGGGGACAGGGGGGAGAGTTGTAGGGGGCCCCGAGGGTTAGGGGGCCCTGCCACGCCACATTTACTTGATTAGCCCGGCCCCCCATCTTTCCGAGAGCTGCTGACTTCGGGAAGGCATGGACGTTTAAGGGGCCCTGGCCACCAATTTTCTTATAATGATGGTGGGGGGGCCCTGGCCACCAATTTTTTTTCCTCATGTGGGGTCCTAGCCACCAATATTTTTTTATGGGGGGGCCCTGGCCACAAATGTTTTTTTATGGGGGGCCCTGACCACCAATATCTTTTTATTAACATGTGGGAACCCTAGCCACCAATATTTTTTTTGTTTTTTTACTGTGTGGTGGGGAGGGCGGACCTGTAGGTGGGGCTTGCGGTGGGCGCAGCCAAGGGGGCCCAGGAAATTTTGTCGTACGGGGCCCTGCGATTTCTGATGGCGGTCCTGTAACCACGGCCACCATCAGAAATCACGGGGCCCCGTACAGCAACATTTTCAGGGCCCCCTGATCCCCACCTTAGCCCGGGCCCCCAAGCCCACCCCAGATTCCACCACCCCCCCCCACAGTAAAAAGTCCAAGACATCAGAGCTAAAAACGGTACCCCCTCCCCCACTCACAAGTTATAAAAGGCCATTGGTGGTCAGGGCCCCTTATAAGTTAAAAAAAAAATTGCAGCCAGGGTCAAACAAAAGTTTTTTAAAACAACATTGGTGGTCAGGGCCCCCCCTATAAGTTAAAAAAAAAAAACAACATTGGCACCAGGGCCCCCCCATAATTTTTTTTTTAACTTGGTCAGTGGAACTTACCTTAGATTCTTCTATAGCTACTTTCGTGGCTTCGGGTCTTTTTGTGGTGTCAAGACTTGAACTTCGTGTTTTTTCTTGGTTCTGGGTCTTTTTGCGGCTTTGGGTGTTCTTCATGCTTCGGCTACTTTGTGACTTTGGGTCTTTTTGCTGCTTCAGGACTTCAACTTCGGGTTTCTTTGCGGTTTTTGGGTCTTTTCGTGGCTTTGGGTCTTTCGCTTCGGCTACTTTTGTGGCTTTGGGTCTTTTGGTGTCTTCAGGACTTCAACTTCGGGTTCTTTTCGCGGCTTCAGCTAGGTTCGCAGCTTTGGGACTTCGGCTCTTCTGCAATTTGTGACTTCACCGATCCGGGACTTTGGCTCTTCGGGACATTCGGCTCTTTCGGCGGCGCATCACTTCCTCGCTGGTAAGGGGGGCCCGGCTAATTTGAAAAGTGCAGCACAGCTGGGTCCCCCTTGAGGCCCGGTACAGTTGTACCTCATGTGCTCCCCCAATGGCGACCATGAGGGCAACAAAAGGGGTAATGTAAGGACAGGGGAGGGACAGAGGAGAGGGACAGAAGAGAGGAAAGTGATAATGGAGAGGGGAGGGACAGAGGAGAGGAAGGGGATAGAGGAGAGGGGAGGGATAGAAGAGAGGAAAAGAATGGAGGAGAGGGGAGGGAGGGACAGAGGAGAGGAATAGAGGAGAGGGGAGGGACAGAGGAGAGGAAAGGAATAGAGGAGAGGGGAGGGATTGAGGGGAGGAACAGAGCAGAGGAAAGGAATAGAGGAGAGGGGAGGAACAGGCGAGAGGGTAGGGACAGAGGAGAGGAAAGGAATAGAGGAGAGGCGAGGGACAGAGGAGAGGGGAGGGACAGCGGAGAGGAAAGGAATAGAGGAGAGGGGAGGGACAGAGGAGAAGGGAGGGACAGAGGGGCGAGCTACCAGGGTAGGCGAGAGCTGCAGACTGGAGCGAATCCGAACTAGGGGTAGGCAGAAGAATCTTGAAGAGGCACCCACATGGTTGCGCCCTAGACAGGTGCCTCTTCTGCCTACCCCTAGTTCCCCTGCCTGATGGTATCCCCCGTGCCAGCTGCGTGAGAGACTCTATAGTCTGTGCTGAGCCGGGAGTGAAGAGCTGAGATCGGCCGCGTGTGCGGGGGGAATCATTTAGATGCGGCACATGATATTGGTTGATCCCAGGAAGCCGAGGAAGGACTGTTCCCTGCAAACCCTGGGAGATGGTGACATATGAGGTGGGTTGGCAGGACCATGGTTGAGAGGAGCAGCAAGTTTCTGCTGATCGTGGTGGGGTCGGTGTTCTTCATGCTGATCTTGTACCAGTATGTGGGGCCAGGGATGAACCTCGGATCTCCCAGCAGATATTACCAGGAGGACGCCGACCTCTTCCCGACCCCTGACCCTCACTATATCAAGAAGTTCTTCTTCCCAGTCCGGGATCTGGAGCGCTCCCTCACCTTCGATATGAAAGGGGACGATGTCATTGTGTTTCTGCACATCCAGAAGACCGGGGGCACCACTTTCGGGAGACACTTGGTGCAGAACGTCAGACTGGAGCTTCCTTGCGACTGTCGCCCCGGCCAGAAGAAGTGTACCTGCTACAGACCCAACCGAAAGGAGACTTGGTTGTTCTCCCGATTCTCCACTGGTTGGAGCTGTGGCCTCCACGCCGACTGGACCGAGCTCACCAGCTGTGTGCCGGGGGTACTGGGCAACAAGGAGATCAACATCAAAAGGTGGGTTTTAATAGTCCATGTTGCGACAATGCTGACACTCCCATCAACCCTTCCTAACTCTTCCTGTGATGCTGCTGGGAGTAGCAGGAGGTGCTGGGAGTAGCAGAAAGTGCTGGGAGTAGCAGGAGGTGCTGGGAGTAGCAAGAGGTGCTGGGAGTAGCAAGAGGTGCTGGGAGTTACAAGAGGTGCTGGCAGTAGCAGGAGGTGCTGGGAGTAGCACGAGGTGCTGGGAGTAGCAGGATGTGCTGGGAGTAGCAAGAGGTGCGAGTAGCAGGAGGTGCTGGGAGTAGCAGAAGGTACTGAAAGTAGCAGAAGATGCTGGGAGTAGCAGGAGGTGCTGGGGGTAGCAGAAGGTGCTGGGAGTAGCAGGAGGTTCTGGGGGTAGCAGAAGGTGCTGGAAGTAGCAGAAGGTGCTGGGAGTAGCAGAGGGATGGCACAAGCCAGTACAGTATCTAATAATATAATAATATCACCCAAATTTTATAGTATAGGCAACATTTCTATTTAATAAGCACTGGGAAGTTGCCTAGTGTGCCTTTCTGAATAGAGATGATCTATTTTGGCTGCAGTTGCACCAGTAGAATGGTGTCCTATTGTGTGGCAATGAGGAGTTTTATAGTACACCTTCCCTCTTTTTTGCTTTATTATTATTATCATTATAATTATTAATAATAATATTATTAATATTAATAAGACTTATTTACATAGTAAGCCAATGTGCAACAGAATCGGACCCATGTCATTGTTGGTGTACAGTAGCCCTTAATCATAGGTGTTAAAGGGATACTGTCATGGGAAAAAAAAATGTTCTCCCCCCCCCCCAAAATGCATCAGTTAATAGCGCTGCTCCAGCGGAATTCTGCAATGAAATCCGTTTCTCAAAAGAGCAAACAGATTTTTTTTTGTATGTTTAATTTTGAACATGGGGCTAGACATATTGTCAGTTTCCCAACTGCCTCCAGTCACGTGACTTGTGCTCTAATAAACTTCAGTCACTCTTTACTGTTGTACTGCAAGTTGGTGTTATATTACCCCCCCTCTACAACAGAACAATGGGAAGGCAACCAGATAAGAGCTCCCTAACACAAGATAACAGAGGCCTGGTAGATCTAAAAACAGCACTCAATAATAAAATCCAGGTCCCACTGCGACACATTCAGTTACATTGAGTAGGAGAACTTAAAAAAAATACACTTGCTGGTTCAGGAATGACATTTTATATTCTAGAATGAATTATTTGCAGTGTAAACACTTTAATTTAGAAATAAAAACATCATAAAACACATCAATAGGCTGCATCCGATAACCCCTGATTGCCTTTCCTAACCCCAAGGGCTGGACTCCACAAGCGTTTCTGGTCAGATCGACGCCCACCGTCAAAAGCACGCGTCAAGTCGGATGGAGTCAAATGCGTGAAGATATAATTGGACTGAATTAGTTAACAACTACACGCTCCGACCCGACTGTCGGATAAGGACGCTGCTTTCTGCTTCCACATCCGACAGTTGTGTCGCATCGAATGTAATGTAGTTGTTAGCAATTATAGCTTTACACGTGCGTCTCCATCCGATTTGTCGCGTGCGTTTAGTTGACAGGCGTCAATCCAACCCTAACACTGGCCCTAGCTCATTCCCCAGGCAAGGAGACTTTACTGAATAGAAGTGACTGGGAATGGGGGGGGGGGTTGCACGGCTTTTCCTCTCTTGTGGGCGGGTGATGGAATTTGTAGTGATAAGACAAAAATGTTGTTTTAAATGACATTCTGGAAATTTTAATAGGTCAACATTCACAGTCAATCTGTTTACTTGGAACTGAAACGGAATTGCTCAATAACATTAACCGCACTTATAAGTTTTTATTGTCAACTTGACCTTTATGTTCATTAAAGCTGTCTTCAGGGGGTCCAGATAATGGCAACTTTCTAATGGGCCCTCTCCTTTTCATTTCACAGTGTCTTATTCAAATCAATGCATGGTTGCTATGGTAATTTGAACCCTAGCAACCGGATTGCTGATATGGCAAACTGGAGAGCTGCTGAATAAAAAGCTGAATAACTCACAAGTAAATAAAAAACTTGCAACCAATTGCAAGTTGTCTCAGAATATCACTCTCTACATCATACTAAAATTTAAGTCTAAGGTGAACAACCCCTTTAATGGGAAAAGATGTGTCAGAATTTTCCAGTTTTTGGCCTTTCAGCTGTTACAACTTCAGCTGTTGGTGGTTGCTGGGAGTTGTAGTTCTGTAACAGCTGACAGGCCATTAGTTGGTCTGTTCTGCTTTATAAAAATAACCAGGCCCTGCTTTCTACCTACAACTAAAGACCACCTATATGTTCAGTGCAGAGTAGACTGAATTAAATAAGTTCCGGGGTGATAATGAAGATGTCTCTAGAATAAACTCCCATGTGTCTCTTTGCCCTTTTGGGCATCTGACTTTACACTGAACTTCTCCCTTCTGGCACCAAAGTTTCACATTGTTCCAAATCCTATAGGGGTCAGCGTTAAAAGAAGCTCAGGGAAAAAAGTATAATGGAAAAGGGAAAAAAGTATTTTATAGTGTAGTATTATTTTTTATGTTGTAGTTCCACAACTTCATACATTCCCGAAATTCACCTTAGGTGCAGTTACCCTTTAACAATCAAAGTGTGACAGGCAGGCAGTCCTGACAGCTGGAAATTATCGCTTCTTCAGTAGTCTGGAACCCTGCATCAATTCTGTCGTTGGGAATGGCCGAGCAGAAATGAAAAATTTGCTTATGTAAATGTATAACAATACAAATTGTTCCTCCTAAATCCCTTCCTTTATCCGCTCTCTCTGCATTTGTCTGTGACGTATTACTGATCACAGCCGTGGAAAAATAAAACTATAAATGTGATATTTTATGGGGTTAAGTTAAACTATCTGTCTGAGAAATAGTCTTCATGGGGTATGTGCCTCCCACTTATAATGGAGAGTCTAGAATATAGCTGCAGTATGCTGATATCTACAAATGATGATATTTAATAAATAGGAAAGGCTGCTTCCCACTGTTCTACCCTAATGTAAAAATCCACAGAATCAGCCCCTCCGCAACTTGACAGCCTTCAGCTGGGAGTCGTGGCAGTACAGCTGTTGGAATACACAGGCTGGAGACAGATTTTACGCAGGACCATTGTGTCTGACTGGGTACTGTCTGCCTTGTAATTCCCAGCATGTCCATTTTCACTATAGATTTACCCACTGAATATGGCAAAGTTAGGTGAGAGTTTCTGAAACAAACTGGAAGGAAAGCAACCTTATATTGCTTTGCATCTTAAAGGAGAAGGAAAGCTACTGAAGAAGTGTATTGTAAGACACAATAGTGCAAGCTATAACAAGCTATTTTTATTCTGCAGAATGCTTTACTATACCTGAGTAACAGCTCTAGACACTGTCTGTTTGTTTAGGATAACAGCTGCCATATTAGCTTGGTGTGACATCACTTCCTGCCTGAGTCTTTCCCTGCTCACTCATAGCTCTGGGCTCAGATTACAGCAGAGAAGGGAGGAGGAGCAAACTGAGCATGCTCAAGCCCTGCGCTGGAGGTTAATGCTGAAAACAGGAAGTCTGATACAGAAACCCATGAATACACAATAGAAGGAAAGAAATACTGTGTTTCTTTTGACAGAGGACTCAGAGCAGCATCACCTTGAGGGTTTACTGGTGTATTTATAGAGACCTTTCTGATAAAGCTTACTTAGTTTTAGCATTTCCTTCTCCTTTAAAGAAGTTGCTCATCTTCAAATTAACTTTTAGTATGATGTAGAGAGTGATATTCTGAGACAAACTGCAATTGGTTTTCATTTTTTATTAATTGTGGTTTTTGAGTTATTTAGCTTTTTATTCAGCAGCTCTTCGGTTTGCAATTTCAGCTATCTGGTTGCCAGGGTCCAAATGACCCTAGCAACCATGCATTTATTTGAATAAGAGAATGGAATATGAATAGGAGAGGGACTAAATAGAAATATGAGAAATAAAAAGCAATTGCCTTAAAGGGCATTTGTTTTTTTAGATGGGGTCGGTGACCCCCATTTTAAAGCTGGAAAGAGCGAGAAGAAAAAGGCAAATAATTAAAAAAAAAAATATAGAGAAGAAAAAATGAAGGCCAATTAAAAAGTTGCTTAGAATTAGTCATTCTATAATATACTAAAAGTTAACTTAAAGGCGAACCACCCCTTTAATCTTAGGCCCTGAGTTATTACTGCCTGCAACTCCCAGCATGCTTTAATTTTTTATTATATATGAAGGAATGCTTAGAGTTCAGGGGCATCTGGGGACCCAAGCTACTGGCAGTTGTATCGCTGAATAATATTTGCACTTATTCACTAAACAGACATATAAAAATCACCATGGGTTTAGGAAACGCATTGAGCCAACCTACTACTGGTATGGGATCCTTTATCTGGAGAACTGTTATCCAGAGAGGAAAGGCAGCTTCCCTCTGGACTTTAATCAAATACCTCCAATTTTTCTAAAAATATTACTTTTTACTTTGTAATAATAAAACAGTACCTTTTAATTTATCCCAAGCAATGATATAATGAACCCTTAATGTAGACAAAACCAGCCTATTGGGCTTATTTAACATTTAAATTATTTTTTAGTAGACTTAAGGTATGGAGTTCCAAATTACAGAAAGATCCTTTATCTGGAAACCCCCAGGTGCCGAGCATTTTGCATAACAGATCCAATACCTGTACCAAGGCATTTTCCAGTGATGTTTGGTATTGTTAAAGGAACAGTAACACCAAATAATGAAAGTTTTTTTTAAAGTAATGAAAATATCATGTACTGTTGCCCTGCACTGGTAAAACTGATCGGATCAGAAACATTAACAACAAGCTGCTGTGTATCAATGGTGGAAAGTGAAAAAAAGTCTATATGGCACAGGTTAAATAGTGGATAACAGATAACACCATTATGTTCTACAGAGCTTATCTGCTGTCTAACCTGAGCCTTTTCTCCTTTGAATGGCTGCCTCCATTGCTACACAGCAGTTTATTTATATAAACAAAAGTAGTGTTTCTGAAGCAAACACACCAGTTTTACCAGTGCAGGGCAATAATTAAAGAATGAGGAGAGCACTGCTCAATAGCAAAAACGCTGTGGTTGTGTTTATTAAAACATAAACATAAAACATTAAAGCTTTTAATAAACACAACCACAGCGTTTTTGCTATTGAGCAGTGCTCTCCTCATTCTTTAATTTTTGTCATTTGTTGGGATAGCGGTTTACCCAAGCCAGGATTGATGTATTCCTAAAAAGACTGAAAAGGCAGTGCGGAGGACATCATTTGTTTATTTTGCAGTGCAGGGCAATACTACATTATATTTTTATTACTTTAAAACACTTTTATTTTTATTTTTTGATGTTACTGTTCCTTTAAGGGCTAAAATATTTTATTGCACTGGGGCTTTCCACTGCTTTTTTTCCCTTTACCTTCTGACTTGCCATGGCATAGAAGTAGTACCTGTACAGCATGTTACCTGTTCTGAACTCTGGGAGGGTTTAGTCACCTGACCGCGAGCAAGCATCATGTGCGAGTAACAACGTTTCCTACTTTCTCCATTCATTCCATTTTCATAGAACCCACTACCACTGCTGCAATTCTTTTTGCCCCTAACCCCTTAATGTAAGGTTTACCATTTCTCTATAAAATCCTGTTATGTTTTGTTTTCTTCTCCCAACAAAGTAAATATCCGTTCCCCGTCTGTCTGTCGCTGTCACGATTACATAGCGGGAGGTAAAGGAACATGTTTGTTATCCGAACACATTTGTTTTGCTTTGTAACTGCTATAACCTGTTTACACTGACAGGGTCTGTCTGCTGTCTGCTAAATAAATTAGCTTTACAGAACTCAAACTGTGCCAAATGTTCTAATTCTGTAGGGGGAAAAAACAACCCTTATTTCTGTTGATTTACTGTTCTGCTGACTTACATTCAGTAGTTGGCTGTCAGAATAAAGATGTCTATAGCTAAGTTTTTTGGAATGTGTTGCAGTGAAATGATCCTGTTGTTTGTGCAGGTTATCCAAAATGCTCGGGACCTGGGGTTTTCTGGATAATGGATGTTTCCGTAATTTGGTTCTTCATACCTTAAAGGAGGCCATACACGGGCAGATTAAAGCTGCCGATATCGGTCCTTTAGACTGATTTCGTAGTATTGTAATCCGATCGTTCTGATTCATCCGATATTGCCCAGCTGTAAGTCGGCATATCGGGTTAAGATCCGCTTGTTTGGCCACCTTGCCAAACGAGCAGATCTTATAGTGTATGGCCACCTTAAGAGTGGTGGCAGATGAGGCTACTGGGTGGATTAGTCGCCCAGCGACAAATCGACTCTTCTTCGGGCTACTAATATCCAATAAATGCTTTCCCGCCTGCTTAAATGTAAGTCGCCAGCAGGATTGCACTCGGATCGCTTCCAAAGCCTCGTGAAGTAACTTTGGGCGACTTCGGAAAACGAAGTGTTCAACCGACGATTTACATTCTAGTCGACAGGAAGGCATTCAGGGGAGATTAGTCGCTCGAAGAAGAGGCGATTTGTCACTGGGCGACTAATCTTCTCCCAGCAGCCTCGTCTGTCACCACCCTAAATCTACTAGAAAATCATGTAAACATTAAATAAACCCAATAGGCTGGTTTAGTTTCCAATAAGCATTAATTATATCTGAGTTTGGATCAAGTATAAGGTACTGGTTTATTTTTACAGAGAAAAAGGAAATCATTTTTTAAAATGTGTATAATTTGGATAAAATGGATTCTATGGGAGACTTTCTGTAATTTTGGGGCTTTCTTGATACCAGGTTTCCGGATAACAGATCCCATACCTGTATTATAAACGTTCACTTTGCCTGTTTCTCATCTAAAGTAAAAACGCGTTCTTATTTTCCTTAATTCCGCTTAGTTTTTAACGGATAATTGCTCTTGTAAATTTAATTAGATTTTGTCTGCTGGGAGATCTGTTTTTTCACACTCAAAGAGTTTATATTAAAGAGCAACATTTCTCTCTACTTTGCCTTTGCAGATATTGAGCTTAGATTTATATGGCCTTTTTAAAGCACTATAATCAAGCCAAATAAAAAGGGCTTGTACTGACACTGTCTCCTTGTAGATAAAATAATGGCACATATGGGGTATTTTTTCAGAAAGCAAAGAAAAGTGCCACAAATAATCAATGTAAATAACTCCCTAAATAACTAAGTAGAATTGGTGGTCTAAGTGCACTGGTCCCAGACCCTCAGCTTGAGGAGTTGGAAATCTGTAAACTATGCAAAAAAGACAAAAATGGGCCTCCTGGCACTTTTAGAAATCCACAGGGAAACAAAAATGGAAGTAAAAACAATCCCTTATTGGCAAAAAATATAATATAGGCATTTACAGCAGTCTTGCGCGTTTTGTGCCTAGTGGGCACAAGCTGAAATGTTGAGCCAATTACTAGTGCAAAATAGGCTCGAAATGCATAGAGCCTCTAGAGATGCCTATATTTTATTTTTTACATTAATGTATTGTTTTTGCTTCCATATTGTGTGGCCCTGTGCTTTTCCTAGATTGTTGGGTGGCCCATTTTGGGCTTTTTACATACGGGGTATGGGGTATAGCAGTTTTCACCATTGAGAGGGCAAGGTGATCATTTATACCAATGATTGGTCTCTGTAAAACACATCCAGACAGAGAAGCAGTAAAAAAGATCTTCTACAGAAGTGTGCCTAATTCATCCTCCTTGGATCGATTACCTCCAAATGTACAAAACCCCTGCAGCCGCCCCATTCTGTTGATGGAAAATGAATAGATTTGGGTTGTTGCTTGGTGTCTAAGGGTCAGGGCACACAGGCAGATTTGGGGAGATTAGTTGCCTGGCAACTCTTCTTCAAGGCCACTAATCTCCCTGAACTGCCTTCCGCCGTTATAATGAAAATTGCAGACGGGAAGGCACTCAGAGCAATTTGTTTTCCTCTTGAGGCAACTTTAGGCGACTTCGGAGCAACTTCCGGCAACTTCTGAAACCGAATCGCTCCGAGTGCATTCCCGCCGGTGATTTTCATTATAGGCGGTGGAAGGCAGTTCGTGGAAGTTTAGCTACCCTGCAGAAGAGGAGATTTGTCACCAGGCGACTAATCTCCCCGAATCTGACCGTGTTCCCTGACACTAAAGGGGCCCTCCGACGGGCTTCCCTAGTCGATATCTGCCCAAACACTTTTTTCAGTTGAGTTGTTTTCAGATTGTTCACCATAAACATAGACTTTTTTTCAATTGCTATCTATCTTTTATTTTTTACTGTTTTCCCAAATTGAAGTTTAAAGTTTAATGTTCATGTCTCTAGTGTTTCAGTCTGGCAGCTCAGTGATCCAGGAACATCTGATCTGTTACAATCAAGGGCAAATAAGATCTTGAGCTGTATTAAAAGGGGCATAGAGTCACGGGAGGAGGGGGTCATTCTTCCACTGTATAGAGCACTTGTAAGGCCCCATCTAGAATATGCCGTTCAGTTTTGGTCTCCATCACTCAAACAGGACATTATTGTATTAGAGAGGGTACAGAGAAGGGCAACTAAGCTGGTAAAAGGTATTGAAAATCTTAGCTATGAGGAAAGACTGGCCAAATTGGGGATGTTCACGCTGGAGAAGAGGCGCTTAAGGGGTGATATGATGACTATGTATAAATATATAAGGGGATCATATAATAATCTCTCTAATGCTTTATTTACCAGTAGGTCTTTCCATCTGACACAAGGTCACCCATTCCGATTAGAAGAAAAGAGGTTCTGCCTAAATATTCGGAAGGGGTTTTTTAGAGTGAGAGCTGTGAAGATGTGGAATTCTCTCCCTGAATAAGTTGTACAGGCTGATACATTAGATAGCTTTAAGAAGGGGTTGGATAGCTTTTTAGCAAGTGAGGGAATACAGGTTTATGGGAGATAGCTCATAGAACAAGTTGATCCAGGGACTGGTCTGATTGCCATTTTGGAGTCGGGAAGGAATTTTTCCCCCTCTGAGGCAAATTGGAGAGGCTTCAGATGGGTTTTTTGCCTTCCTCTGGATCAACTAGGTAGTTAATAATAAAAACAAATATTGATATTGACACATTTCTTAGTGGCGTCTGTGGAATATTAGCAACTATTGTATCAATTCTAACAGCTGTCTGTAATGAAACTCCGGGATTCTGTTCAGCAGGGACAAAGATAACAAATGTATTACCTAAATGTATCAATTTAGAACAGTTAAAGAGTCCACAACCCCCACTCCCAGAGCTGCTTTAAAAGGTGAAAACAATTTTTGATTTATTTGATTTAAATTGAGTTTATCGGAGATGGCCTTCCAATACTTCTGAGCTTTGAGGATAACAGATTTCCTGATCCCATACCTGTACATGTGTATGGCCACCATGATCTGTTTCGGGCTGTAGATCGGAATAGGAATCCAGGACCGCATCAGCTAGTTGATTATTGTAGTATTGTAGAATTGTAATCCGATCTTTCCGATTCATCTGATATTGCCCAGCCGTTAGTGGGCATATCGGGTTAAGATCCGCTTGTTTGGCGACCTTGCCAAACGAGCGGATCTTATTGTGTATGGCCACCTTAAGGACAGTTGGTGAAACACATTGTTTTCCGAAGTTGCCTGAAGTTACTTCACGAGGCTTTGGAAGCGATCCGAGTGCAATACTGCTGGCGATTTACATTTTAGCAGGCGGGAAAGCATTTATTGGATATTAGTAGCCCGAAGAAGAGTCGATTTGTCGCTGGGCGACTAATCTCCCCCAGTAGCCTCATCCGACACCACCCTTAAGTTGGCCATACACTATTATGGGAGATGGTCTTCCGATACTTCTGAGCTTTCTGGATAACAGATTTCCTGATCCCATACCTGTACATGTGTATAGCCACCATGATCTGTTTGGGCTTTAGATCGGAATAGAAGGATGTGAAGAGTATCTGTTGTGGACTGATAATCCTCAATCCACCAAAACCGCAGGATTATAGCTGTGAAGGCTTACATGTCCAGATGGTCAGACAATATGGCTGAAATCAGCCACGCTGCCCGGCCAACTCATGTATAACCAGCTGTCCGGCCAACTCTGGCCATGTGTAACCAACTGTCTGGCCAACTCTGGGCATGTATAAGCATCTTTACAGTAATATGTTGTACATATTTAAACAGTGGCAATTTGGACCCCCTCCCCCTTAGCAATAGTAAAGCTGTGTTCACGGGTGCAGAGTGATAGAGAGAGCAAGAGTGATACACTTCCCTGTTCCTTGTTATCATTGAATTGATCCCAATTCACTGTGACTAGTGAGATTTTGGCAATCTAGGTGTGTCACTTAATTGCATTTGATTCAGTGAGTAATGCAGTGAGCAGAGCAAATAATCTTGTGAAAACTAGATTTGCATGATGGGTTGTAATCTTTAATGGGCATGAACCCACATCCCTCTGTGTCTCAACATGTGGAACATTTTCTTTGTTTCTTGTAATATTTGTTCACCCTTTTAACTGCTGAGGTCAGATTTGAGGTGAATGCCTGTTTGCTCTCCCACTTACCGTTGGAAGCCTAATTAACTGGTTACTTATGGTAAGATTCAGGGTGAGGCATACAAACATACAGATCAATGGAGGGCACTCCAGCTAACAAAGCAACAAAGATGCATACGTTTTATGTGAGGTGCAAGCAACCCAAGGGCACCTTAGTAACCGGAAACTCTATGTCACATATGTTGGGTTAGCACACTCAGAAAAAGGGGGATTCCCCTCTTGACAAAGGCTATCAATGCGAAACGTCATTACTGGCAAGTTTATCCTCTCCTTGTTGTGCTTCCTTTTTTGCCTCAAACATATAACTGGGTGGTATGGATATATAACTGACAATATTATTGTATATATATATATATATTGCTTTGATGAGTCACAATTTTGATTGATGTATATTTTATTGCCATAATATAGGTCCAAATAATCGATTCAGGCGGCACTCCTGATATATATAAAGAGATTCTTTTTATACCACCCTTTTGTTTGTATATATTTTTTCTGAGTGTGGAAACCCAACATATGTGACAAAGATTCAGGGTGAACAATTATTTTTTGTCCTAGGTCTTTTTGAAACTATGGTTGGAATAGTTACATTCTTATAAAATTGTCACCTTGTTGTGAGCCAAGAAGGGTCATTGATGAAATTTTGATCCTCAAAGTGTGTGTGGGGGGGCTAAATCCATTGAGGTAAGGACCATGTCGGTTTGTTGTCCTTGTCCCTATGGGCTTTATGTCCATCATTTTGATCCGGTTATTCATGATCATGCGGAGCATATAAGGAAAAGATTCCTTCATTTGGTGACCTTGAAGATCTTTCAGTGTAGGGCCACCTTTACCCTGACCCTTTTCTCTGAATGTGAATCCTGGGTCTAAAGCTTGCCATAGACGCAAAGATCAGATCATACAAATCCTCGATTTTCAGACCGTGTGTGGATAGTTCCGACATTTTTTGTCCCATGGACATCGGCCGTTTGGACAATCGGCCAGGTTAAAAGATTTCTGTCGGCTGCCGATAATATCTCTGCATGTATTGCCGATAGGACGATTTTCAGTGGGAGACTGTCACCAGCTTTTGTCGGACATAAACTTTCGTTTAGGGGCAGAAGATCATCTGATTTGTTATTTTACTACTTTATTTAAACTGAAGGTTAGTGGCAGGACAGGAGATGGTGATGTCCGTTCGTTCCTTCGTCCGATATTGCAGGTAAATCTGCACGGCTATGGCCAGCTTAACACAACTCTGATTGTTCCATCTGAGACCTAACTGGGTTAATGAGTAAAGGTGGCCATAGACTCAAAGATCCGCTCGTTTGGCGACATCGCCAAACGAGCGGATCTTTCCCCGATATGCCACTAACGACAGTGGCTATATCGGGGGTTATTCGAACGTTCCGTTACGATGCGCCAAGGGGCTCTGACGGGTCGGTCGGGTAAAAATCAAACCTTCCCGATCGATACCGTGGCCAGATATCGATCGGGAAGACCCGTCGGAAGCCCCCATACACAGGCAGATAAGCTGTCAAATCGGTCCAACCGACCGATATCGGCAGCTTCATCTGGCCACCATAACATTTCTTTGTCTAATAACCGTGGAGAACATCTAATGTCCTATTTGTGCACACCTGGCATACTGTAGGGGTTTCTCTTTTTATAGGAATCTCTTGCTAATAAAATATCTACCTAACATATTTTATTATTTCCTTCATAAATAAAATGTTTTCTCTCCTGGCAGAGATTTCTACAGCAGTTTCCCTGTACTGCCAAGGCACACTACCTCAGGCACTGGGAAAATAGGAAGTGAACAAGATGAGACTGTTAAATCTCATTAAAGAAAAATTTGCAAGTGTAAATTATAACCCTTTCCCTTATGAAATATGCTCTGTGCTGAAATCTCCCCCCCCACCTCTTTTTCTGTTAAAACTCCGAGCCAAAGCTGAATCTGCCATATGATCACAGCAGGATAGTTTGAGTGTAATTAAAGGGGTTGTTCACCTCTAAATTTACTTTTAGGGGGTTATTTATCGAAGTCCGAATTTATCTCAATATTTTCTGCTACAAACTCCGATTATCCTCAGGTTTTTTATGCTTATTTATTATTACATTTTCCTGAAAATTTGCTTTGCGGGAAAAAAATCTTTTTTTCACCCGAAAACTGCACAAAACCGAGCACACATAAAAAAAATCATTGTAACTTCTCCCATTGGCTTAAATGCAACCTTGACAGGTCTGAGATGACAAATCTTCTGATTCTGGCTTTTCTGTCCTCTTGGCTTAATAAATTCAGAAAAATTTGTGATTTTTTAAAAGTTAATATAATATGAGTTTTTTAAAAAAAAAAAAATCAAGATTTTTTCGTGATTTTTGCATTCGAAGTTCAGTAAATAACCCCCTAAGTATGATGTAGAGAGGGATATTCTGAGACAATTTGCATTTAGTTTTCATTTTTTATTAATTGTGGTTTTTGCATTAGTTAGCTTTTTATTCAGCAGCTCTCCAGTTTGCAATTTCAGCAGGCTTGCTGCTAAGGTTCAAATTACCCTAGCAACCATGCATTGATTAGAGACTGGAATATTAATAAGAAAGGGCCTGGATAGTGAGTAATAAAAAGTAGCAATAACAATATATCCTATATAATAAAGTGTCTCTGCGTCCAGTCCCTGTGTCCGTGGGATTGCGCTACTGCGCATGTGCCCCACGGACCGTCTTTTTTTTAGATTAGGTCAATTCTGTTTTTATAAACGTTTGACTACATATGTTCTAGCGCCCGTTAATTTAACGGGCTTAATGTCTAGTTTATATATATTTTAGATGAGGTCAGTGACTCCCATTTGAAAGCTCGAAAGAGTCGGGAGAAGAAGAAGGCAAATAAAAATAATTCAGAAACTATAAAAAAAAAATAATGAAGGCCAATTGAAAAGTTGATTAGAATTAGCCTTTCTATAACATATTAGAAGTTAACTTAAATGTGAACTACTGGACAAGGTCCAAACTTAAATAATCGCTATGGTAACAGCAACAGCCTCCTTCAGAATAGCCCAAATAACTTATTGCTACCTCAAGTTTGCTGCCTTTGTCCATGATAATGTAGCTGAATGCCGACTACCCCAATTCCGTGGAACTATAGGATTCAAGCTATGAGACTATATTTGCTCCAGCATCTTAATAATTAATAAGCTGCCAAGTGTTTCTCCTTTAAAGTAACACGCCGGTTGAAATGCAAGTTATTAGCGGAATGTGACATTTGATTTCAGCAGATGGGGAAGCTATTGTGTTCGGGTGCTATTCTTGCAGGGAAAGCCCCTGGTGTATCATGTGCACAGACAGCACGGGTATTTATAGATGTCCCTTAATCTCCCTCTTTGTGTGCATAATGGTTTAAAGGGGACAACTGAAACTGATCCTACATTAAACCACTTCTCAATGGTGAAAGTCCTGTCAGTCTGTCTCCATTTGGGTTAAAAAATATGGCCACCTGCAGGGCGAGAGGGTTTCACTTATAAGGGCAGAGACACATGTGGAAACTTCGGGCGACTTTGGAAAACTGGCAATTTAGATCCTAGCAGACGGGAAGGCAGTTTTGGAAGATTAGTCGCCCGAAGAAGAGGAGAATTGTCGCCAGGCGACTAAATCTCCCCAAATCTCCACGTGTGTCTCTGCCCTAGATGCAGTTTTATGATATTTTTAAATCTGTTTATTCTATAAAGGGCATGTTTACATTTTATATTTCTCCTCTTGAATGGGCAATTATGGAAAACCAGAAGGCAAAATCTGTTTCTAGCTGGTTGTTAAAATGCAAAGCAATCATGCAAGTGTTTATTTGGAGCTGGGGGGGGGGGGGCAAGTCTGTTTCCTTTGAATCAATATTTTGAATAATTCTCTGCGGTTGACATATAATTAGAGTTTTGAGAGCTAGATGTCCCTAACAGGAACACCAAAAAATGAAACTGTTTTAAAGGAATAACAATATAATATAGTGTTGTGCTGCACTTGTGAAACTAGTGTGTTTGCTAGTTTATATAAACAAGCTGCTGTGTAGCCATGGGGGCAGCCATTCAGGAATAGGATACACAGTGGATAACAGTTACGTTCTGAAGAATCCCATTGTATACTACAGAGCTTATCTGTTATCTGCTGTGTATCCTGTGCCGTTTCTCCTTTTTCCGCTGTGAATGGCTGCCCCCATGGCTACACTGCAGCTTGTTTATATAAACTATAGTAGAGTTTCTGAAGCAAACACATCATCAGTTTTACCAGTGCAGGGCAACATTACATTATATAGGCTTTCCTTTAAAACAGTTGAATTTTCTATGTTCCTGCGAGGGAGCAGTGTTGGGTACTTGCTATGCACTGATACAGGCCAGAGATTAGAACAATTGCCATAAACACTGATGGGTGAATTTATGCGCCAGATGCAAATTCGAGGCAAATTTCCATGTTTTGCCGTTAAATTCGCAAATTTGGTGCGAAAATTCTCCAGCGTCAAAGTTTCATCATTTTAGACGCCGGTGACGATTACCTGACACCCATTGACTTTAATGGGCACCGGCATCCAGTTTGACGCCAGCAAATTGTTGCCACAGTCAAAATCGGCTTTCCGCAAATTTTTCACTCGTTTCGCGAATTTCATGGGAAGCAAAACAAGACTAATTTACCCATCACTAGCCATAAATAATGTATCAAATACACATATGGTACCTGGGGGCAGGCACTCAGAGCGCTTTGTTTTCTGAAGTCGCCCATAATTGCCTCACAAGGAAACTTCTGGCAACTTCGGAAAACGAAGCGCTCCGAGTGCCTGCCCCAAGCAGTTTTTATTTTAGCCAGCGGGAAGGCAGGGGAAAGCAGATTGGGGCGCATAGTCACCGCAAAGAAGAGGAGATTTGTAGCCTGGCGACTAATCTCCCTGAATGTGCCCGTGTGGCCAGACCCTAAATGTCTGATGCCTAAAGTGTGATATTCTGTTGAAGTGTGGCACAACTGTAAATATGACCAAGACTTTATTAGTTTGTTTGTAAGGTTGTTTGTAAAGATATACTTAAATAATTCTCCAAGGCATGCTGACAAGTTAAAAAATATAGTTTATTTACATCAAATATTAAAATACATGAGAAATAACCCCTTTAGCGCCTAACGCGTTTCATGCTTACCTAGCACTTAGTCATAGGCAAAAGTTTGTAAAGATGCCCCATGGGTAGGGTTGCCACCTGGCAGGCATTTTACTGGCCTGGCCGGTAAAAATGATGGCTGATCCCAATGTTATTAATAGGGAAAAAAGATAAATATATAGGAAGGCCGGGGGCCGGTATTTTTTTCAGGAAAAGGTGGCAACCCTACCCATGGGTGAGTTTTCTACCCTCTTCCTACAGTTTTAGTATCAGGCACTGACTGCTGCCAATTTATTTTGGCCCCTGCAAGTGCCACATTTAATCCTCGGCAATGCGTTAACACTTGTATATCAGTTGTCATGTTTGGAACAAAACAAATGTCATTGCCTTGCTTGATCTCTTGACTGAATATAATGGCAGAATGGACACTGCGGAATGTGGATTGCAACAGTTTGGGTTATGGTGGGAACAGCAGGGCGATACAGATGCTCTTGCCTAATTACCTTGATTTATAATTGAATTTCCCACATAAGTAAGGGCAATGACATCACCGGACTGGGCTGACAGCTTCATCTGTTTCTGCCATGTTGTATAACCAAGCGGCAGGGGGTTTTTCTTTCATTTAGCGCTTTCAGTCGGGGTCTGCAGCCTTTCCAATTGTCTGGTGCCAAGCGGGGGTTGAATTTGTGACAGATAACCAGCGAGGCAGCTAATTCTATCTACTGCAGGATATTTTCTTTCTTTTCTCTCCTTTCTAGCAGCACTCTCATGTTTGGGCAGATGTAGCCTTACCAGCTGTGCAGAGAAACATCAATTAAGATCATCTTGTTAAGGGGCACCCTGCGTCTCTGTGCCATGGAAACTGCTTTAGCAGAGTAGTTACCAGATGGTTCCCTGGTCTGCAGGGACGGCTCAGTACGAGCTGCTAAGATTTCAACTCCCTCAGCGTTACAATTCACCTTCCTTAAGGGGAATTTAATCTACAGGCCACAACATGTCGTTAGGTAAACAGCCTTATTCATTTCCCATGCAGTGCATTGAGAATACTGGGTACTGTAATTACTGTAACGGAGGCAAGACTAATCCTAAAGGGGAAAGCGTCTGCACTTCAAACCTTTCAGATTTAATTCCAAAAAATGGAGGAAGGAGAAATGAAACTTTAGAGGTTCAGCTGATGGCACAAGATGGGGTTCTGATCATTTTCCTGCTGAAAATGTTGCACCAGAAAGCCACCGATTGTCTGTTGTCCTTTCATCTTCAATCCTATGTCAGCAGTAATTGTGTGAAAATACCATATCGGACAGTCTTCACATATTTCTTGCCCTTTGGTTTGTAATATAATTTCTGATTGCTGATGCTGCATTGATCTGATAGTAGGATATATCCGTTTGCTGCAAACTTGCATAGATCACAATCGATGCACACTTTCCCTATGGATAAGCTCATTGATCTGCGCTAAAGGTGCCACACGCTTACAGAGATTGTTGTATAGCAGATAAATGGTCTTTAAGAATAAGTGTTGAGTATATACAGAATGATGAATGGGTAACATAAAAGCTTCCATCTTGAAAGTAAGATCATTTGTAGGAGAGATCACTCATTAAATGGGCTGAATACACCAAAACAGCAGTTAGATTCAGGGGTCCCCAACCTTTTTAACCAATGAGCCACATTCAAATGTAAAAAAAAGTTGGTGAGCAACAATTTCTTGGTGGTACTAAATATGGGCTGCCATTGATCATTTGGTAGCCCCTATGTGGACTGGCAGATAACAGGAGTCTGTTTGACAGTCTACATGGTTTTTATGCAACCAAATCTTGCCTTCAAGCCTGGAATTCTAAAATTAGACCTGCTTTGAAGCCACTGGGAGCAACATCCAATGGGTTGGTGAGCAACATGTTGCTCACGAGCTACAGGTTGGGGATCACTGGATTATCCTATAGGAAGATCACCTGCGGAGATCTTCTTATTCACACAAGATTGGCCATGCATCTACTGATATTGTAATACAATCAAAGGGATCCAACCAACATTTTATTGTGGCAAACAGGAATATCCATGGCACAATAATTTCCAGATCTCTTCATCAACATTCTAATAACAGATAATTGAAACCTTGTATTGGACAGCAATATCTGTGTGCGACCGCATTAAGACTAAAGTTGGCCATACACTATAAGATTCACTCGTGTGGAGAGGTCGCCAGAGAAGCAAATTTTCCGATATTCCCACCTTGGACAGGCGCTCGCTTGGTCCTAGGGCCAAATGATCGCAGTGCAACTAAGGGAATGTGAAGAGTCGGAGCAAGGACCACATCAATGTAATGGTCTGATTTTTGATCAGATTGGGGAGGTCTGTTGGAGGGCTTAATACATGGTTGAGTAAGCTATCAAATTGGTCTGAAGGATCCAAATCAGCATTTTAAATCTACCTGTGTATTGTCCTAATCTACCTTAATCTACCTGTAATCTACTTTAATTGTCCACCTGGTATAGATATCTGGAACTTCATTAAACTGCTTGCAGTTCGAAAGAGTTCACAAGAGCTGCTAGGTACCCATATGTTCTCTGCTTTGATGCTGAACCGCTGTCTTTGTGTATTCTGTTTTTTACAGACCACATCAATCAATATCCCCAGTGCCCGAAAAGTACTTTCCTTGTTAATCATATAATCACAAGCACCAGAAAGGTAGTCTTAAATGTCAAATCTTCTGGGCGGCTCACCGTTTACTCTTGGTGGTTCGGGTGCAATCTGCACTTAGAATCTAGAGCAGTGTTTCAGTTCTAAGGTATACATTTTATTAATACATTTGATTACAAACAAGCGTCCGAGGTCTGATGGGTTTTGTGTCTACGCACTTCCTCAGAGACCTCATCCCTCATGGGATTTAAACCCACAAAGACCCTCCCATAAAATTAACATTTCAATTGATACATCTCATAAAAAGAGTTCACAAGAGCTACTAGTTACCCTTCTGTGCTCTGGCTTGATTCTGACCCTCTGTGTTTGTGTATTATGTTTAATACCATTTACTTGCACAGAGGGTTTTCAAATGTAAAAATACCAAGTTGTTAGATTCTTGCACCTTGGGACCAAACAGACCATGACTTTATTTATTAACCCAACAAGACTAAACTTGTTGCAGGGGAACTATATCTGTATCACAGTTCCTCACTGGTGCCAGCCAGTGAAAGGGGGTTACATATGTTTCCATATGTACTTCACTTGTGCAATATCTTATGCCAACAAATCCAGTCGTCTCTGTCCTTCGATGCTTTGCTGACTGATCAAGCGAGGGTACGCAAAGAAAGTAAAGAAAGGCTGATATCCAAAGCCGCCTTAAGATATAAAATAAATAATGAGCCAAAAAAACACAGTTTGCTTTCAGAGTGCTGAGTTTGCTTTAGATATCCAATCAGTCTGTGCAAGCAGAACTTTATTATGGCATTCTCAATCTCATGCTAAACTAAGCCCAAAGGCCTTCAATGCACACACGTATTTTTGTCTCCTTTTTGTACCAGCTGATAACAGACAGGATACATTCTTTACTTTTGTGGGAAAACATTATAATTCTCTCCAGCCTGACTGCAGGAATCGAATCAGCCTATTCACCTTATCACTGCAGCCCCCCTTTGCCTAGACTTTATGAGCTGAAGCAAACCAACAAAAATAAAGCACATATCATGAATAAAGCCTAGAAAGTCTCCCTTCTGTGGTAATTCCTATGGTTTGCAATTAAAAGGTATTTTAAGGGCCTTTGTTACCCATATTGGATCTTCAGTGGGCACAAAATGCTCCAGTTGCCACTTCCCATAAACTTTAATAGCTCTTTATCCGCAAAACTAATTGAATCCATATCCTTGAGTATTATGAGTTTCCAATCTTCATTATTTTAGATCATCAGGTTCTGGGTCCAGTCTCAAGGCAGAGTTTGGGTGAAACTTGAAAAAAGTACAGGTATAGGACCTGCTATCTAGAATGCTCGGGACCTGCGTTTTCTGGATAAGTGATCTTTCCATAATTTGGATCTACTTACCGTAAGTCTACTAGAAAATCATGTAAACATTAATGAAACCCAATAGGCTGGTTTTGCTTCCAATAAGGATTAATTATATTTTAGTTTGGATTAAGTACAAGCTACTGTTTTATTATTACAGAGAAAAAGGAAAAAAAATTTAAAATTTGGATTATGCAATTATAATGGAGTAAATGGAATGGACAGCCTGTCTGTAATTTGGAGCTTTCTGAATAATGGGTTTCTCATACCTCCCAACTGTCCCTTTTTCGGAGGGACAGTCCCTCTTTTGACAGCTCAACCCGCAGTCCCTCATTTGTACTGGAAAGTCCCTCTTTTCTATGCACTGAACAGCCAGAAAAAGAAACAAAGTTTCTCACTTAATTGGCTTTTAGCAGAGAGTCCAGAACAGGTGTAAATAACATACTTTGTAACAATTTTCAGACACAAAAACACAGTTTAGATAAGGAGAAATATTTTTAAATTTCATAACCTGCCAAATTTTGTAAAACAAACATGGTAATTAGGGGGTGTGGCCACAGAAAGGAGTGTGGCCAAAAAAATTTGCTGCGCTACGTGCGGGAAAAAAAATTTTGTCCCTCTTTTTACTTCCAAAATGTTGGGAGGTATGGGTTTCTGCATAAGAAATCCCATACCTGTACCTATTTTCCAGGAAGGCGCTGGCTTCTAGCAGTTTCTCTACCCAAAAAACACAATTATAATAGTGTAAATATAATATATTACTAGTAATGCTGCAAAAATAAAGGATGCATTTTTATGTAAAGAATTAATATAAATGCATTTTGCCTATAATATTTTCATCACTGTAATGAATAATATTTTTTTTTTCCTTATGAGAAATACTGTATATGCTAGGGATTCCGCTTCCCTACATCTAGGAGGTGCCAGCGTGGAGGAATTCAGCAGCATAAACTGTATTTGATTCTTGAAATTATTTTATTTATTTAAGATGACCTGTTTTAATATTTTAAAGAGCTAAATATACTCAGTAACAAGCCTGCGACATTTGACGGTAGCAGTTATCGATCTATGTTTTTATTACCCAGGAAGCAGTCTCCCAATTTTCCCCATAAAACAGACTGAAGAATAAAAATATACCTGTCACGTGCCAAGTTGTGTCTGACATTCCTCCAAAATAAATCCAGCTCATTTCTGATTTCAAAATGGCGCCCTTGTAGCCGAAAGAAACCTTCGCCAGAACTACATTTATGGCTCCTCTGTGAGCGGTTCATAGAGACAAATTTCCATATTTTAATAGCAGCTAGGATATGTGAAAGTGTATGTGAGGTTTCTCAGCAGGGAAAGCAATTTAACAAGGCCTTATTACTTTCTCCTATATCCTGTCATAGCAAATTAGATCTCCTGGCCAAGGGAAGTGAGGGATGGAAAGGAAACGTGCTTCTCACTCTCGTCCTGCTGGGCCAAGCTGCTGACACACCGCAATGTAACCATAACTGGAGAGACAGTTCCTGCTATTGTAAAATGCAGATTTTATCCGTGTGAAAAGATTGATCCACTGGTAGTCTGAATATAAGGTAAACCTGCTGTTGGATCAAGGAAAAATTGCAGGTGGTCAACAACATGAATTTTTACCTGACCCGCTTTCCGCAGTGTTCGTCGCGCTGACCAGAAGGGACATCACATCAACAGTTCTAAAGCATTAGGGCACTGGGATTTATAGCTATTTCCTCTACATTGGTCACCTGTAGCCCCCCACTGCAGAGGATTGGGTACCCATGAGGCACCCACACACTGGACAAATGAAGAATAATCCGCCTGAGTCCCAAACATATTCTGTGGTTACCCAACTCGATGCAGGACTCTAGTATGTGGCTTATTTATAAACACTGGGCAAATTTGAGCAAACAACCCCTCGGTGCAGATTCAGCGCATCGGAGTTCACGGGCACCATCTTCTTCTCTTTGGTAATCAGCGTAACAGCGCATGCGCAGTTGGAGCAATCTTCTGTTGCCAAAGCGCCAGAAGACGACCCGAAGGTTACCGAAGAGAATAAGATGGCGCCCGTGAACTCTGATGCCCTGAATCTGCACAGAGGGGTAAGTAAAGGTTAGGGGCATTTACCAAAGGTACCACCTAGGCTGGGGGAGAGCAGGGAGGGGTTCTATGTAGGGTAAAGGGGTATGGGTTTTTATTAGCAAGGGTTTGGTTCTCCTTTAAAACTAAAGATATACAAAGTAATAATGCTGCACTATATGGCTTTGGCATAAATGAAGTGTAGCTCTAAAAGGTGGATTTGGTGGATTGGGACATGACCAGGTGACCTCCAGACTGCTTGATGTCTTGCTTTATATTTATGTATATTTATTAAGTGTTTTCCATGGATCGATCCACACACACTCCAGAGTTGGTTTAACACTGTGGGCCACAGTTCCTCAGAGGAACACCCCACAGTTCCCTGTTCACTTGTATGGAATTTTTATTGTTCTCCCCTATTGCACTTTGTGCACTGCTCTTTCACTCTTGTCTAAACCACTTATTTGCTTGTTTTAATGAACAGAAACTTCCGAGCAAATATTTCCTTAAACACAGGCAATACTGTTATTCCCTTGAGCCAAATGTTTGTTTTATGTAATCGATAACCAAGCAATGAAGTCCCTCTTCAACGACTGCTTGTACAGTGCCTGGAAATGGTTGGGCAGGTTGTACTTCTGTACCCTCACTGGTATATCTTGGTTTTTAGAAAGCTACAACCTGTGTGTCCAGCTAAATTGCAAATATCTGCATCTTACATAGCATTGATATATACACAGGTGGCAAATATGAAACACAGAAACCTTGGAGGAATCTGGAGCAAATCAAAGGGCAGATCCCCACCCTGTTGGACCCACAATAGCTTTTCATGGTATAAACAGAACAGATTTGCAGTTAAATGAGCAATTTAACCAACACCAACCTTTCAAGCAAGGGTAGAATAAGGATCCATCTCTAAGCTCACAAAGTGCAGTCACTAACAGGTGTCTGTACTCGTAGCTGTGTACAAGCAGTCTTATAGGCATGAATAATTGATAGAGATTGATTGGTAGGAGGCACGCTTTCAGCTGGGATTCTTTAAATGGAAAGAAAATCTCTCTGAATATTGAGTATTGATGTGGGACATAATGAGGCATCACTGAGCTCTTTAGTAATGGAGGTGACTAGGTCAATGATAATTCAAGGATGAGATTTGGAGAGCTGAACCGTTGAATCACAGCTCTTGATGCTAATTCCCGCGTGAAGTCTCTATTGGGGGAAAAACATATTTCTGATTTTTTTTCCACCCTTATATCAAAGAGCCCGAGAAATGTATTGATGCGGTCTCTCTAAAGATATGAAATGGTTTGTTCGTAGAGTTCTGACTACAGCTGCCAAATGGCCTTTCTTTTAGATCTTTTCATTTATTCAACTTTGAAGAGGAACCTTGTTCCCTAAGGATCAGGCTGGATGAAGCAACTGCATTGCCTGTCATGTT